>NC_090186.1:4664721-4829721 GCF_024679245.1 Pseudorasbora parva | reverse complement strand
TCGGCTAGGTCATGGCTTACTAAATATTATTAGGGGGAAGCATCTCGGTGGTCTCAGCCAGAAAAGAATGCAAAAAACCAACATAAATAAACACAGTAAGCATTATAGCTCTAGGGGTTTCTCGGACCATTGGTAAGGGAGTAAAGAGGTCTATGTTGGTGTCCACTCACTGTAGCCTCAGTGTAGGTGTTCTCATCCCTGGGATAGCTAGGGATTATGGGAAGGATCAGCTAGAGGACGAGGGCACACAGATAAAAGATAAAGAGCACATTTTAAGCCTCACACGCACACAGAGGCCTGACGCTGGGAGGCGGCTCACTATTAGTGTCAGTCACTGTCATTCCACACACTCACAGACGCGGTAATAAAGATATGAGAGTGATATACACACACACACACACACAATGTTCAAGCGTATATGGTACGAGCACATACCCTCAGCCGGTGGCTTCTCCTCCGTGTGATCATTATACTCTGTCTGATCATCAGTCTTCCCATTAAGACTGGAAATAGAGATCTGTCCATTCTTCTGAAGAGGCTAGAAAGAAAGAAAGAAAGAAAGAGAGAGAGAGTTGAAGGGTCATAACTGTCCTATGATCTTTTTAGCAGGGAACTGGCGATACAACTTAGAGTCAAACGATAATATATATATATGCTTATTATTTTTGTGGAACCTGTGATGCATGTTTTTCTCAGGATTCTTTGATGAATGGAAAGCATTTATTTGAAGCAGAAACCTTCCACAAGCGGAAAAGTAAAAGACACCATCCTAAAGGTTTGGCACTTGTCTTGTGCACTAAAGTAAAGCGTTAAAACAGGTGCAAGAGAAGAACCAAGGATTTAAGACAGGACTTGACATTCATGGTTTTCATTTCAGCGTCAGCTTCCATGTTGACTACAATCAAATTCAAAGTAGCATTGATGCCTATAAAAACACACTTAGAAACATTTCAACACAGACGATCTGACTGGCTCAGGAATGTAGACGGTGTATCCACATAACCAAGCATTCACAACTCCTACGGGTACTGTAAATATTTCAGTTCAGGGCAGAATGATCCACTTCTAAAATGTGGCCTGTCCATCACATTTAGGGATCAGTCAGCATTGCTGGACAGGACTGTAACCTAAATAGCACCTTTTTCCTTGATTCAAATAAGCTTCTGAAAGGTTAACTGAGTATGTTTTATCACCCTTTCCTTCATTTTCTACTGTCTGCTCTTAAAGGGGTCATGCACTGAGAAATACAATTTTACATAATAGGTCATCATACTATAAGAATATCCTGAAAACTTCCCTGTCTGTCCAAAAATAGCTTTTATTGTAATCAAGCCCAGAGAACGACGCCTACTTCATAATCATCATCACTTTAGCCCCACCCACTTCATCATCACCACTTTAGCCCCACCCACTTCATCATCATCATCACTTTAGCCCCACCCACTTCATCATCACCACTTTAGCCCCACCCACTTCATCATCATCATCACTTTACCCCCACCCACCTCATCATCACCACTTTAGCCCCACCCACTTCATCATCATCATCATCATCACTTTAGCCCCACCCACTTCATCATCATCACTTTAGCCCCGCCCACTGGAGTGTTAGTGAGATGACGAGGAGAGAAGAGCGATACAGGATGGACTACAAATAGCATTCCCTTCCAAAGGATCCTAATGCTAGGAATGTGCTTATTTATTTTCATCAATGTGAACGTCTCAGTGGAGCATTATTTATTTGTGTTCACTACATTTCACTGCGGATCCTTTGGGAAATCAGTCGCAGTTTCAGGCTTTGCAAACAGACTTTTACGATATGGATTTGTGACAAAACTCCCGTAATAATCAACAAATCTCTTATTGACATTGTGTTTGCACTGTTAGTTATGAGGAAAGCATTCGTTAGTTGCAATGACGAGATCACAATGATCATCACTGCAACCTTTCACGATCTGAATATAATGCCATAGATCTAATTGTAATGTTATAAATAATCAACAATTTCACGATAAGTTACCCTTAAAGGTACACTATGCGACTTTCCGTCCACTGGAGGGCGCCTATTCAAAAAAACAAAGGCGTAGTTTGATGACGCAAAGTGTGAGCGGAGCATCTTGGGACATGTGGTCTTCACCTCACAGCCGGTGGAAAATAGGACTCGGGCAGAAATCACGTTCATGCATGCGGTTATTAACGTTACTGTAGTGTAAAACAGAGCAGGACCGAGTGTTGTGGACCTGAGCACGGCCGCTGGAGCGATTGTTAAACGAATACCCGCCTCGTGAACACCGGGACTTTTATTATGACGGGACGGGACACATTCGCTGGGCGCCTGCACTGATCCGCTCTTCTGGTTATGATTTTGAGGTAATGCAGCTCTGTTTATCATATTAGATACATTTAAGTGTGTTTAAAATGATGTTATGACGTTACTCCGTGCGTTCACTTGTTCACACTGCTAAGAGTAAAGCGCTCCTGCCAAATAAAAGCCGAAACCGAGGGTAGCGCAGATATGACGCGATTGACAGGCGACTCCCTCAAACGCAATGCTGAAACGTCCCGGTCCTTAGTTAAAATAGCAATTTTCTCACAATTTACAAACAGTTGGAAACATTTGGGATATTGTAGGTACTCAACTGAACAAAATATATAACACCAGCCTAGTGGTTTTTGGATATTTTACTGCAAAAATACTACATAGTGCACCTTTAAGAGCTGTAATAGTATAGTAGCTGTACTAGCTATTTCATATGCAAAGATGTCAGCCAATCACGTTTACAGTGAAGTCTCACAGCAGACACGCCCCTTTAAACAGAGCCTTCAAATCAGAGGCTAAAATCAGGGTAGGGAAAATGCCTTTTATTTATAAATTTTTACATTTTTTGATGTAAAAATCATACTAACATTATAAGTGCACCACAGGAAACATTATAAAACAATGCAGTTCATGACCCCTTTAAGTCCATTATGGTTTGGAGAAAACGAGAATCACAGACATTAGGGGGCATTATATCAAAAAGTCATTCCAGTCTGAGCCGCACAGGTCTATTAAGTTAAAGGTCAATTAGGCCTCAGGCTACTTTAATAATAGAACAGTGATAGGAATCACAAAAGACGCTCTTGTGGGGCTGTAGGAAAATATGTGAGGAATGCAATTACGTTAAGAAAGTTAATTGCTGTTAAGAGGCAGAAATAAACATAACCGAGAAGACTCCAGCCTCATCCAGCTTTGACAGTGGTCCAGCAGGTGTCCTTTAGTTTAAACCGCCCCGACCTCTGACCCCCAGGCCTATCTCATGACAGCCATTCTCCACATTCCCAGAGTCCTTCACCGAATTCCTGCCTGATGGGGAAACCCCACCCCAAATTCCACAATCAAAGCTGTTTTCCCCTCCCTCAATATCATCTGACATCACTTGCCATGAACAGATCCATCATTTTTAAGGTGTTAAAAATACACAATTGTTCAAATGTTTGGGGTCAGTAAGATTTCTTGAAGAGGATTTAATATTTCTATTCAGCAAGGACATTTAAAATGATCAAACGTGACAGTAAAGACATCATGTGACACTGAAGACCCGAGTAATGATGCTGGAAATCACAGGAATGCATTACATTTGAAAACATATTAAAACAGAAAAGAGTTATTATAAATTGTAATAATATTTAAAGTTACACTGTGTAATTTTTTTAGTTTATTCTTAGCTAAAAACACTTACTTCTTTTAAAAATATGTGCTGATATTTTGCCCCATCTAGCGGTGTAAAGGTAAATGACCATCCAGTCAATATTAGTGTCTGTTCCTCTCAATTCTGATTTCGTTTTAACTCCTACGGGGGCCGATTTAGTCCAAGATTAACATGGCAATCCCCCTCTTCACATTCGACACGGTGCCATCGAGTGTTAAAACGCGAAAGGCGAAGCTTGAATTTACGGGTATGTCCCTATTTGGCTAATGTACTTTCAAGATGGAGGAGCAACATGGCGGCCGGCATTCGAACCCCTCACCCGTATGTATTTTCAATGGCATATTATAAACTTACGAGAATACTTTATTAATTAATAGAAGTGAATATAAATTAAGGAGCACATATATTTTTGAAAGAACTGTTTTTAGCTAAGAATAAACTAAAAAAGTTACACAGTGTAGCTTTAACTTAAATGTATTATTTATCATTATAGAAAAAAATTATTGACTCATTAACCTAAATTACAAATTAAAAACTTCAAAGTAAATATATCAGGTCAAAGAATTTTCAGCAAACACTGCATTGCATGTAATGATGAAAATTGTGATTATGTACATTTTATGTGTTTAAAAGACAAAAGCTTCCTCATTTTTATTTGGTTAAATAACTCACCGAAACTGGGTGATAATGCAAATAATAATGAATATATTAATTAGGAGTTGATTAGATATGCAATGTTGAGAAATAAATGAATTATGAATATTTAACTGCCGTTGTGAGAATAACATGTCATCATTTATCAATAAAAGAGTACTTCAAAACATAATATAATATAATTACAATCTTATTACAGCATTTTCTCTCTTTGTCCAAAATGCCCCACAAACATTCCAGGTTTAGTGACCAATATCACTTATTATTAATGTTTCCATATTTAACAATTCTCCACAATATAGTCCACTTTATTGAGGAATGGACTGTCTGAACATCACAAGATCAAATTCAATTTATTGAAAGACTGGTGTATTTCTATCAGCAGCTGTTTACTTCATTTTCAGATCTATGCAAAACGTTTAGACAACTGTAGCCTGATAAAAGTCAAGATTACCATATTGATCCATCTGGGAAGGTTTTATGCCAATTATACCTGAGCACAAGGTAAGCTTGACATTGACTATGGATAATTAAGCGAAATAAATCGTGCTATTTTTAAATACATCCACTTCTGATTGGCCAGTTATGCAGTTTCGGCAAAAGGTGCAAAGTCTGAGCTGCTGCTGAGCTCATAACTCACCCAGGGCATTCA
The DNA here is from genome assembly GCF_024679245.1 of Pseudorasbora parva. NCBI lineage: Eukaryota > Metazoa > Chordata > Actinopteri > Cypriniformes > Gobionidae > Pseudorasbora > Pseudorasbora parva. The sequence goes on along the minus strand of NC_090186.1, from coordinate 4,824,723 downwards.
ACAACTGTTCAACCAACAAAACTGACTAAATGTGTGAGAGTGGTTAAGTATGTGACAGTTGTTTAACTGAAATAACTAAAGGAAAACACAATCTGTCTTTACGGCACCACACACTTGAGGGTGGGAGGTTTGCAAAGAGGTGTGACATCAGGTGTAAGTGTGTGTGTGCTGTCACACATGTGATTTGTGACTGGCCTGGTGCTCTGCCATTTCAACATATTTATGATGAACATAAATACAACAAAAACAATGTTTTCTTCCACACATTCTTACTCCCAACTCGTCACATTTTTGAGGGTACTCTGTGTCTTTCAATGAGAAACATTTGGCATCAAAAACACAATGTGCATGGGAATTTTATCTTTATAATGAAATTATTTATTGAGGTATAACTCAGGATCTTTAACCAGCCAGCATAATTAGACACATTTGAACAAGCGACTAAACCTACCCATTTGGATATTATATATAGTTCTGAGGTCAAATGATTGATTTGTGTGATGAACAGTTTGTGATTGTGTCTCTTGACCAATCACATCCTGCTAGTTTGGGTGTATCTTTTGAATGAGATATGACTGCATGCGTTCAGCGGGATCGTTTTCAGCGATTAAAACCCTAAGTTCCCCTCTGTTCTTCATATAAAGATACCAAACGGCTTTACAAGACTTGGAATGCAACACGAGTTGTTTGTAACACTTCACTCTAAAAACCATGGATTAAAAACAACCCAATATAGGGTGTTTTCAACCCAAGGGCTTTGGGTAAGACAGAACACATGTTGGGTTAACTTTACCCAGAAAATTGGGTTGTTTATTTAACCCAGCATAGTTGATTATTTTTTACTTATAACGGTGCTTTCACACTTGGTTCGATTGCCTGGACCGAACCCGAGTTTGATTGCTCCCCTTCCCCCTGCCCCCGCTGGACTGTGTTCATATTATATTTTTTGGGTCCGAACCGGGGTTCGTTTGCGTCATTTACATTTACATTTATGCATTTAGCAGACGCTTTTATCCAAAGCGACTCACAACTCAGGAGTACAGGAAGCGATCCGTCAAGAAGAGGCAAAGAAACACAAAAAGTGCCCAAAATACCAAGATTTGTACACTGCTCAAAGTAGCAAAGACCAGAAAAAAGACCAGAAAAAGGAAGAAGAAAAGAGAAGTAGAGGAGGAAGAGTATTTTTTTTTTTTTTTTAAATGTAAGATTAAGTGCTCATAGAAGAGATGAGTTTTTACCTGTCTTAAAGCAGCACCTGTTTCCCCGTTTGCTTAGTGTGTGTGAAGACTGCGAAATGCACAGCGTTTCTCCCGTCACTTTTATATTTTAGTTTTTTAACCTTTGGTTTTGTTACCAAAGCTTCAGTACGTTATGGCACTTGCTAGCCTGGACGCCAGCCGAACTTAGCCCCGCCCACAAAATGTATAGGTCGGGCAGTTCGGTCTGGCCTTGCTCCATAGCGGAGTAATTATCCCCGAACAGAAACTGTTCGGACCAATGAAATCATCAGGGCGGGCTTTAGACGATGACGGACAGATGATCAACAGTAACGTAATCATCACGTCATCAAAGGGGCTTGGATTATATTTTTTCGAATCTAAAACGCTTGTTTGTATCTGCATTCACCTTCACACGTTCTCTCAGAAAAGATGATCATGTTGGGTAAGTACTCTGTGTATCATTAAATTCTTTTATTTTTTTACAACACCGGCAAAGATTGTTTATTCCAGCCTGAATTCAGCGCGCGTGCAGACAGGGTTGCCAAGTTTTTACACCAAAACCCACCAACTACTAAAAAAATCTACACAAACCTGTATTTTATCGAAGACATGCACCAATTTGACGGAGATGCTCTGCTTTCTCCTGAAGAGGCCGCAAAAAGCCCCCGATAAATAACTCAACACCTGGTTTATTACGTCTGACCCAGGAACTACACAAATACTGAATAAATAACCCAAAAAATTATCCAAAAGGTTCAACCCCAGGATTTGGTTAGAAAAAACAACCCACATTTTTTTTTGAGTGGTCAGTTTTTGCAATAAATGCAATACATGATTGAGTTATACATTTCATGTTGAGAAGTGCTTAGGTTTTAGGGGTAGGGTTATTTCCACTTCTACAAATGCAAAGAAGGAAATGTGTCTTGATCTTACCAAGCGTCCATGACCAGTTGGGTTATGTCTTTGCTAAAACTTCATTATCTGAAAATACCCCCATCTTTTCCCTGCTTTCCTCCGTTCTGCTGCCCTATATTGCATTGATCTCTCAGATTCCTTCTCTCCTCCTCCCCTCTTCTGTAGTCTCTCTGTTTCGTTCTGCAGCTCAAAGGTTCAGGGACGGCTGTCCATCCCACAAATCACTCTGCAGAGAGGCTGCAAATCTCCTCTCTGTCGGACAGAAAAAGACAGCCAAGGAGAGCAGAATTTATGCCCTTTAAACATCTATCCAGCTGCCAAACACTACTATAGCAGTCATCTTACAGATCTGTGACCTTCTGCGGTCTCAATTACATTTTGGACTTTTACCACATTTACACTTAATTAAATATACATTAATAAATTAAAGACTCACAGATTTAATACTAGATGAAAAAATAATGAAACTAATGGACAAACCTTGACCTCTTGGTATGAACTGTTATATAATTTATACATTTTACAGAATACCTGAACACTTGAGACATCATATTCCCAGTGCAGTCTTTTAAACGCCAATAATTTAAACTTCTTGAGAAGAATTACAGTGTGAGAAACGGCCTTCGGCTGGGTGTAACCTATAGACATCATCGTATATCAAATCCTAATATAGCCATCTCATAAAACAGGCCAGACTAGTATCAGCAGCACTCATAACATGTTATATGTCTACAGATTTTAAATGCATGCAACATTGTCATATACATTCTGGACATTACATGACACATAAGCAATTGCTTTTGGGAAATATATCTATTTATTTGACTTTACACAAACTCCCGTCATTACAGAAAGTGACATTTGAAAATTCATGTTCATTTTTTAATTCAACTTTTCACTCAAATGATAATATAATTCAATAAGAATGTAGCCAATCAGAAAACTCCCAGACTTAAACCCCACTGTACACCAAATATTCTTACACACACCTATGCCTGACAGGTCGCAATAAAAATCCCCTTGGGGGTCATAGTTCACCCATGCCTGTTAGCCTCTGCCCTTTGACCTCTTGCTGATGAGGACTGAATTATAGAGAGAAAACAGGAGAGGACAGCCGGATACCTCTTTATCATTTGATCTACATCAAGAACCTTATACAGCAACAACTAGCTTACACACCTTATAATAATTCTAGTTTGGTTGTATTATACTATATTTATACTCTACAGGGCTGTTGAATGCTTGAATCTGATTGAAGTGTGCAATTATTTTCAGGGAAACGCAAGGCTAAAGTAGCTCCAGCAGGTCTTGACCGCATTGCAGCTCCACATCACTCCACCAAATGATTTCAGTCATTTCAAAGATAATTACAGCCGACAACAGCAAAAGAGCCAAATCCCACAGTGACACTGAACAAGCAAATACACTGTACAATATTAGCATAAAAACAACAAATTATTTCCATGTTTTTTTCAAAATTACATGTATTATGTATATAGCATATACTATCATTCTCCCACTCTCTCCCAGTCAGCTAAACACACACAGACAGTGCAGACACACACTCGCACAGAAACTTATTGTCAGTGCTGCTCTGATGATTTTATCAGTAAAATAGTTAAATTAAAAGCTACATGACTTTTTTCCTAGTGAGGTAATAACAGTACTTTTCTTAAGTAGATAAACATACAGTTTTGCTTTCCGTAGAGACGCTGGTGTCAAACACTGAAGAGACAGGCACAGAATTTACAAAGGCTTAATCTCTCTGTCTGTGTGTGTATATATATATATATAAAAGTGGCTCAAGCATTAACAACGGAGGCTTGAGGTGAGATGTGTAAGAAATGTGTCCTACACAAAAGCTTTTTAAGGACAAAAACCTGACAAATGTCTTGAAATACATCCTCCAATGTTTTGAGGTGAGGTAACTGTATACCGATTCGCATCGTGGCTGCATTACCACCTCGAGTGTGCATTATTTTTCTAATAACTCAACAGACTGTCACCAATTATTCCTTACATATATATATTAAAATATTGGTCAGAAGACTACACTGTAGTATTGTAATTAATAGCAGGTGTAACTGTATTTAGTATTTAGGGAATGTCATTTCATCTCCAGGAGGCACGGACAGAGAAATGTCCTAACATGGACAAATGGGGAACTAGTTCGTACACAATGATATATGTGCCAGATGCAAGAGTTTAATACAACTCTGCAAACTCTGAGAATGGAGAGAGGGAATCAGCAGATGAGGTAAATATGAGAAACATCCCAAGTTCAGGGAAGTCAGAGATGCAGAATGAAAGGGGGATTTTAGATATAACGCTGTGTATCATCATTATAGAAGTGATGAAAGAAAACCTGTGAAAAACTCCGGTGGTATGTTTGCAGAGTGTAGAAATGAAACATGATATAATCTGTTGTTAAGGGGAAGTAAGACTTTAGATCACCAATCAGCAGCTGATGTTAAACATGTTCAATTCAACAGACCTGATAAACTGCCTTAAAGGGATAGTTCATCCAAAGAAATAATCTTATTTTTGAGTGAACTATCCCTTTAAAGGGGTCATGAACTGAGAAATAAAAACTTCTTTGAGCTTTTGACATTTAAAAGGTCATCATACTATAAGAATATCCTGTGAGTTTCAGAACTGAAAACTTCCTTGTTAGTCCAGAAACAGCTTTTATTGTCACCAAGCCCAGAGAACGACTCGTTGTGGAAGGAGCCTGTAATAGATGGAGAAAGATCAACGCCCACTTCATCATCATCACTTCAGCCCCGCCCACTTCAACATCATCACTCTAGCCCCACCCACTTCATCATCATCACTTTATCCCCGCCTACTTCATCATCATCACTTTATCCCCGCCTACTTCATCATCATCACTTTATCCCCGCCCACTTCATCTTCATCACTTTAGCCCCGCTCACTTCAACATCATCACTCTAGCCCCACTCACTTCATCATCATCACTTTAGCCCCGCCCACTTCATCATCATAACTTTAGCCCCGCCCACTTCATCATCATCACTTTATCCCCACCTACTTCATCATCATCACTTTAGCCCCGCCTACTTCATCATCATCACTTTAGCCCTGCTTACTTCATCATCACTTTAGCCCCGCCTACTTCATCAGCATCACTTTAGCCCCGCCCACTTCCGCATCATCACTTTAGCCCCGCCCACTTCATCATCATCACTTTATCCCCGCCCACTTCATCATCATCACTTTATCCCCGCCTACTAATTAAAGTGTTGATTATAGCATTATATTCAGATCTATGGCATTATATTCAGTTCTATGGCATTATATTCAGATCTATAGATCTGAATATAATGCCATAGACCTGAATATAATGCCATAGATTTGAATATAATGCCATAGAGCTGAATATAATGCCATAGAGCTGAATATAATGCCATAGAGCTGAATATAATGCCATAGATTTGAATATAATGCCATAGAGCTGAATATAATGCCATAGATTTGAATATAATGCCATAGAGCTGAATATAATGCCATAGAGCTGAATATAATGCCATAGATTTGAATATAATGCCATAGAGCTTAATATAATGCCATAGATCTGAATATAATGCCATAGAGCTGAATATAATGCCATAGATCTGAATATAATGCCATAGATCTGAATATAATGCTATAATCAACACTTTAATTAGTTCACCTCGAGAGCTGTAAGAGTAAAAAAATGAGAATTTTTTTTTCAGAGATTTAAACATATAATTTCTTTAAAAAGAGCGTTCAAATCAGAGGATTAAATCAGGATGGAAAAATGACTTTTATTTCTAAATAATGACAATTTTTCATGTAAAAATCAAATCATACTAACATTATAAGTGCACCACAGGAAACATTATAAAACAATAAAACAATTTGATTACGCAAGGAAAACTGTTTGAGTTGAATGAAGCCTGATTACTGCAGGTGAATTTTGTTTAATGGGGTCTGACATTTAGCTCAATATTGACCCAAAAACCTTTGACATTGAAAAAAGAAAGAAAAGAAAAGATGAAAGCCTACACATTCTGAAACATTTTAGGCACTTTATGAGCACTAAGGAAACATAATAGACCACAGTTGATTTGATAGTTGATGAATGATATCTCTGGAGCTCTGTTAGCGACTATTACCTCATTGCTTGCTTTTGCTATACTGTAATCTTCCTGCAGAGAGATTGTAATTAAGGCTGGTATTTGAGATCTCATTATGGATGTATGATTATTTTCTGTTGATGCCCCAAACACAAACCTCACAGTTGAGAAAACAAACTGTGTAAAAGCCACAAACAATTGATATAATCCTCCCTCCTGTTCTATCGCATTCACCTATTGCGTAGTATTATAGTTCACCCAAAAATAACTACATTTCAGCAGAACACACACAAAAAAGAAAAGTCAATAGGGTTCAAATCACCATGCTTTCCTTCACTATTGATAATGACTGGAGGAGATTTACTAGTTAAAACAAACTATTTAGCTGTTTTTAATGTACACACATTATACAAACATTTATCTCAGTTAACTTAATCTGTTCAAACGTCCAGCTGAGTTTGGAAAGAGTAAACTACTCATCCAGCATTAGAGAGAAAGACTTGCTTTGTGTAGTTGGTTGAGCACACAAATACACATAAAACTGGGGTAACACACACACTCAGTATTGGAGCCTCAGAGACCACAAACTGCATGCATCATCTCCTTCAACACAAACACAGATGTGAAGCGATCAGCCTCTGGCAACACACAGCAAACCTCAGTCTCTCTCAGTTAAGTCATTAACTTCACAAACACTCTACACCAGTGTAGTGTTACTGTGGTAAACTGCTCGTGTTTGAACAGGCTAGCGCTTACAACTTGATCCTGACAATTAGACCACCAAAATATACTGCACCCTTACACGCCTAATCATATCAAATGTGCAGGGTCGATCTGAATCCCTAACACCGCTCGAGATCACAACACGCTTTGAGGTCCACAAATCATCAGCCTGAATCAGAACCAGAGCGTCACAGTCCAAACCGCTGTTTTTCACTCTCTGAAGGGGAAAATCTGCGGCTTCAAAGGCAGACAAACACATCATCTTGTTGCCTAAACTTATTAGACTTTGGCAAATTTATGGCATTTGAGCTTCACATTTACAAATAGCACAGTGACAGCGTTGCATTTCTCCGCCATGGCTTGATAAATCACGTATCTGCGAGGCTGCTTGCTTTACTGAAACGTCCTTCGCGCTGGCTTCAGATTTGTTTGTTTCATGGAAACATATGCAGTGAATTCTTTACTCGTCGTTTGACGAAAGAGGAATTTATTTTTTTGGCACGGACTGGGAGCTATATACAAAAAAGGAGTGATTTTGTTACGAATTCCAGGAACTTGTTCATATAAATGTCCGTGCGGAGAGTCTTCCAAGCTGCGAGCCGCCCCACTGCGCGTTTTCCTGATTTTCCTGACCCCCTATTTGTCTCCCACTGATACTGGGAGTCTTCTGTTCCTTCCACTCCCCAAACAGCTGCCACTAAGGCCACCCTTGTGAGCAAACATCAATGTGATAGGACAGGACCTCCCTGTGTCTCGCAGATCGGCTGGACCGTCCCAGATTCAGCCCCCCCACTGTGGGACTGAAACAATAAACCTTCTCCTCTCGCTCAATCCCAAGGGTCCTCCTGTGATTCAGATTATAAGAAGAAAGGAAAAGTTCAGACGTGACTCTCCTGTTACTTTGAAGAAACAACAGTCAAGAGTTTCAAATGAGGATCTGGTGGAGATAGTGAAACTGGATCAGTTTAATGACTGCAAAAAAAGGACATTCTACACTAAATACCCTTTACTAGACGTATTTACAGAGTCTTACAAAGCCTGCAATTAACTGCAGCACTCAACTGACCTAACCAATTGACCAACTACTTGTCAGTAGCCGCTTTTCCACTGTCAGGCCAGTGTGAGTCTGGGCTTTCAACGGGCCGTCTGGGCTAATGGCCTCTGACCAAAAGCACCGAGCCCAAAACCACACTGCGTTTCCATCGTCGGGCCAGACGTTTTACTAAAACCTGCGCTAACCTCACACACACTATCATTACACCAACAAATGGAAGTTTTATCTGAAAACTAATCAGAAAGAAATCACAGGAAACTAGCGAGATTGCAATGATAAAAGCAGCCGGTTTAAAACCCAAGCGTCTATGTTTTACCCCAGTTTTACAATAAGTGATGCATTGATCATAATGAATTAATTTGTGTTGAGATTGCTCATTAGTCCCACAGAAATAAAGTGGTATTTACCATTATTTCACTAAAGAAAGAGGACACACTTATCCAGTCTCATCTGTTTCTGTTTATTTGTACACTGTAAAAAATTTTTTTGTTGGTTTAACTTTAAAAAAATAAGTAACCTGGTTGCCTTAAAATTTTGAGTTTATTGAAATTAAAAATTTGAGTTGACACAATGAAGGAAATTGGTTTAATAAATAGAAACTCAAAATATTATCGTATCTGAACCACATAAAAAATGTGATGAATCATGAAAATAGCACAATTTGCCATGTTTCACTGCGTCATCAGAAATAAAACACACACAAATTACCCAATATGCTTACAAAACCTTTGAATAATAATTTAATAAAGGTTATCAATTCTCAAAACTGTTCATTGTACTAACTCAAAATTTTAATTTCAATGAACTCCAGGCAACCAGGTAACTTATTTTTTGGAAAAAAAAAAAATTACAGTGTAGTCACATGACAGTTTGCATTTAGAAAGAACGATCATTTCTACAAATTATCGGAGTAGCAGCTAGTCGACTATTAGGCGGCAGCCCTACTATTTATACTACAAAACGTCATAGAATAGTCCTTAAGTACAGTACTGGGATGCACCTAGTGTCTTTCATACCATTTTTGTGAACTGTGTCTACTTACACTTTCAAATGACATATCACGATCTGTTGTTGAAGAGACACAAAGTGCATTTTCCATTTTCCCTGGCAAGACCTGAGAAGATTAGATACAACACCAGGGATATTAGTGCCGCCAACAGGCACATGATCTGTTATCCAACCAGAGAGGATGCAGAATCGTTTCAGACAAAGGGACTGGGCTCACAGTGATCCTCACATGCTGCCTGATTTTATTTTATGCCCTAATAATGTTACTGTGATAGAAACATGTGCCCAGCTTTGGTGGAGACGTGCACATTCACAAACACAAAAAAATCCTAAAGGGATGGTTCGCCTAAAACTAAAAAAAAAGTAATCACTTTGACTTTCTTCTATGAGAACCATGAGAAATGTCCTGTATGGTGCAAGTGAACAGTCACCAAAATGGCTTTGTTAGCAACATTTGTCAAAACATCATCTTTTGTGTTGCACAGAAATAAGAAAGAAAGACATTTTTTATGGCTTTGAAACAACATGAGAGTGACTAAATTCATGAATTTTTAGGTGGACAATACCTTTATGAGTTATGTCCAAACTAATAATGTCATATTTGATCTATTAGCATCTCTGTTTTCATAAACTTTGTATATGAATCTTGCATTTGTTCTTTTAACTCAACCATTATATAGTCCATCATAACCAGCAGACAAACATATCTCTAATAAACCCAGACAATGCGATCACTGTTTACTACAGGGCCTTCTAGGACTTTCTATATACTTGAACTCTCCATATAGATCTGAAGATAACATTTCCAAATGTCCTGGCATGGCTTCCAGCCAGAGCGATATATGACCTTTCAATCAATACATGATTGTGCTGCGATTTTACAACTCTCCCTGGATGCTTACAAATTTAATACCTGCTTTCTAACTTCCACCCCCCAACACTCATATACAGAAACTTGAACCTTTACCAGGAATAGGGAACACAGCAGTTTGTTAAGAGGCATGAGTCATGATTTGTGTTTGAAGGATGAAGAAGGGTTATTCTGTCCTCTGAGAGAGAGAGAGAGAGAGAGAGAGAGAGAGAGAGAGAGAGAGAGAGAGAGAGAGAGAGAGAGAGGACAGCATCTGGTTATTTCTGGTACAGCACTGATGAGACTGCACCGCAGTGAAGAGGAAACAGCGCATGTGCCTAAAACAGGATGTCTTTAACTCCTCCTCTTGCTTCCTTCTTTGTTTAGTTGTCCTGCAAAGCCAACGGGCCTCAATGATTAATTTAAGATAGAAGCGAGCATAGAAAACATCTTATGACAGGGTTCAAGAGTGATTCATAAAATATGCATATGCTGCCAATACCCTCGTTTGAAATGGCTGTACATTGATAACTGTGGATGATAACGATCAGCATTTAAATTTCTCAAGAAGTTAATGCTGGTTCTGATAGAAAGGTGTCAGAATAACACATACCTAAAATTTCACGCTTTAGACTCCTTGCCCCTAGAGTTTACAATATGGGGAAATGTAACCCCGCCAAGAAGAGGAAGTAATCTCATGAAAGAGAAAATGATCATAATAACATTGTAATTGCAAACAATTACATTAATGTATATTAATATTAAATACTGTAAATAAAATAAAACTTTACAAACAAACAGACTAAGCTATTTTGGTTCCCCTCACTCCACAACAAAACTACAACAACAGAATAATGAAAATAGCTATAAAATTATATATTAAAGGGGTACTTCAGCGCTGGGAAGATGAATCTGTATTTAAACTGGGTCATAAATGTAGTAGAAATGTGAAATTATTTTTGAATTTGGTGCCTTCTAGACTGAGAAAAGACAGAAAATGTATTTTTGTTTCATGGGGATGAAAGACTACAATTCCCAGAATGCTTCGCTGCCCTGTGAGGCCACTCCCAAAGCCACCTACTTGATTACTGTGACTGAGTTAGAGAAGACACTACAATTAAAAACTGAACATGACTGTTCAATATAATGAGTGAGTTGCTGCGCGAGTCTCACAGCACTGAACACTAACTGCAGGAGTGAGATAAATGAGCTGATGAGCTCTCGTGATGAGAGCGGAGGTAATCGCGACTACACTCGCGGCATACATTCACAACACGAGTTCAGTCTGGTGCGTTTCAGTTCATGCCCTTGCAAGCTTAACTTTCATAGAAATTAATTTGAGAAGTTGAAAGACTTCCATTGCTCAGCATAGCTCCGTTTAAATGAGTGCCTGTAGCTGCGAGCTGAGCTGTGAGTGTGATCTCCATCCCCCATGCGCGGGTTCAAAACATGCGGAAATGGCTCCCTCTGCTGGCTGTAGTCTTTAGCCTTTGGCCAAACATTCCTCCTATAATGCAAATATCGTCAATTTGCGTAATAGGAGGTATTTTTCCAGAAATAAAATGCATAAATCTCTTGTCTCAGGGGGATATGAGGGGGGAAAGCACAATCATTTGAATATACTCCAGGGTTTCTACTGATACAAAGCCATATGCTAATCGCTGAAGTAACCCTTTAAATTATAAAATAAATCACAAATTAGGCTATAATGGCATTTATTATAAACTGAAACGGCATTGGGCTCACGTCTCCCTCATTCATTCAGTCATATATTCATGATCTAACATTTGGTTGCTAAACTAAAGCATATTTATTATGTAAACAAGGCTTTGTGCATCTTTAGTGTTCCAATATCCATGTAAACAGCATTCCTTATGTGTGTATACAGTGGGGCAAAAAAGTATTTAGTCAGCTGCCAATTGTGCAAGTTCTCCCACTTAAAAAGATGAGAGAGGCCTGTAATTTTCATCATAGGTACACTTCAACTATGAGAGAAGGAATGAGAAAAAAAAAATCCAGAAAATCTAATTGTCTGATTTTTAAAGAATGTATTTGCAAATTATGGTGGAAAATAAAAGTATTTAGTCACCTACAAAAAAGCAAGATTTCTGGCTCTCACAGACCTGTAACGTCTTTTTTAAGAGGCTCCGCAGTCCTCCACTCGTTACCTGTTAGGGCTGTTTTCGCAGCAAAATCGGGACCAACATAATATTAGTTTGGTGTGTGAATATATATATGTATATATATATATATATATATATATATATATATATATATATATTTGTGGTGTGACAGGCAGCGGGGCGAGGGACCGCGAGAGCGGGCCGGTGATTAATGTTGACAAGTGCCAGCTGCGTGGCACACCGGTCTCGTCTCGCGGCCATGTGACGGGAGCATAAAAGGAGGAACAAGAGCTGCGGAAGACGAGAGAGGACCAGGCCTGGAGTTTATGTTTAGTTTTTTTTATGTGTTTGCGGGCAGTCGTCCGTGAGGGGCTGCCCGCGGTTTTACTTTCATTTTGTTTATTTATTTTGAATAAATGTTTGTTGAACGTTCGCCGGTTCCCGCCTCCTTCCTTCCCATCTACGAACTGCGTTACAATATATATATTATATATATATATATATATATATATATATATATATATATATATATATCATACTATTGTTCTACTGTTCATACTATTCATTCAATTGACAGAAATAAAAGCTCCGCTGCTCTCGAGCCGTGTGTAAAATGAATTTATCTTATAATATCTTTTTTGTGTGAACAATTGCTTATGTGTCTTCTGCAAGGTACATTGTCCACGGTTTTCAATAATTCTATGTAAATAAAGTTTTACATACAAATATAAATAAATAATTACTAAAATCTAAAGCAACACAAAAAGTATCTTTTCTCATAAAGAAATAGTACACTGACTAAACAAACCACTTCACCATGGTGGTCCGAGCCATTTACACACAAACACTGAGTCATAATTATTATCCATTAGTGAAGCTTTGCCGTGACTTAAATGGATGCTATAGGGCCTGTTTCTAACATTGATTTTACTCCGTCACAGCCAGCATAATCTGCTATCAGACGCCCTGTTTTATCCACATCCTTTCATCAATGATTAGAAATCAGTTGTTAAGAGATCTTGACTCCACAAACAGCCGGGTACAAATATCATCATTCACTCTTAACTCGAAGAAGGCCTGTTAGGAGAGTAGAAAGAGGAATCAGCCAAAGCCTTATGACTCTATGTTAAATAAAATCCACACTTTAATCACTCTATCTCATTGAACTACACCTCCCTAAGGACGGAGCACAGCCTAAGGTCACCATTAAACGCAATGCATTCATAAACAAAGGAAAATGCTACATTAAGGGAGATTCACAAAGTCTGAAATGTGCACTCATATTGCATTGTTGTTGTTTTTTGCATATGCTGTCTGCAGTTCAGCAGCAGATTCACTACAGTTATTATGCAAATAATGGATAAGCACAGAAACTCCCAATAACCTGTGCTGAACACAATTTGCACTCGCCTAGATATATATACTGTATAATGCTCTTCTCTCTGATTTGATTTATAACTGCTGTCATCATCATTAGGTAAACACAATGTTAATTGTGCCAAACAATAACTTGTTAAATACTGCAATATTCGATATGCAATACAATTACGAAGTGGCTAAAATTGATTGATTGATCGATTGATATTTACTACTTGCCGCAAGTCCACTTTTACTAGTTTAATGACGGAAAAAATGGTTGGTCCAATAGGTTTGTACCTCGTCTCTTAATGAGTCATGCGAGTGTTTTGGGTTTAACGTGCAATAAACCAATCAGAGTCTCATCTCCTATTCCCTTTAAAAGCCAGTTGTGCTCATACCATGGTGGATTGACTATTTACATGCAGGAATATAGACACACTCAACCTGACGAGTTTAAATACATGTGTGTATTGCCATGATAGGTCAAATAATTAGCCACTTTCATTCGTCCTTACTGCAAATAAAGTCATTCTGATTCTGATACATGCAATGACTATCCATTATGACATGTAGGCATTTAATATGTACACAAAAATAATCTTTTACATTGTAATCCTTTTATTTTTAATATTTGGCATGTTTGTGTGTGTAATAAGCAGTGTACACGTGTTGTGCACCCGCCTATAGGCACATGTTACTAACACGCCCTTTAAACAACATTTAATAAATCTTCAATGGTCAATGGTCAGTCGTTTTCAGTTCCTCAAAATAGCAACACGCCAACAATGCTCCTGAACACAGCTGGTTTTCAGACCAGACGCCCATGGGGAGAACAGATGAATGCCAGTGCATTTAATATTTAAACAAAGTGACGCTGAACGTGAAAATTAAACTAGCAAAAAACACTTGTGTTGCGGCTGGCGTCACATTGTGCCGGGTGTGTGATAGAGCCCAAAGTGTGCAGCTTCAATAAAAAATGTATACAAAGAACTGCTAAAGAACCATAATAAACTGAATGAAACAAAAGAGCAGTGAAATAATTATTGCAACAACAAAAAAACATTTCCCTCTCTAAATGCATATCAGCTCATCTGCCTTGAGGTTGGTTTGAATGGGAGTGGTTCCTGTCTGTGACGACATTACATCCTGTACCATCCGCTGGTTGTGGCTTCTGCCTAATTTGGTTGACTTCATCATTATTACTCTGTGTGGGAGTGTTTATATATGCATAATCTCTTTGATTCTCAGACACTGCACAGGAAAGTGGATCTATGACCAAACAAATCATCCGATTCATGCGGAGAGTGTTCATTTACCAAAAAACAACCGTTATGACATCAGCTAAAACCAATCAGCATTACTAAGCAATAAAACTAGCATGCAAACAATCTGGGACCAGCTGGACAGCGCAATCTGCCAGACCAATTCAGTTTTCAGAGAAAAGAACATCATGACACTGTAGTTTTTATTGCCTGTATCTCCCTCAGCAACTTTCTTGGTTAACTGGAAGCAAAATGCACAAGGATACCAATAATTCAACCCACGATTGTTAGTCATGTAAGTATATTCAAAAGCAATCACCTGTGATTGAGGATTCACACTCACAGTCAAATCCAAAAGACTTCCAGGATCCATCCTAGTGAAGCTTCCGGATGAGATTTATCTTGAAATGTCGATGGTCTCCACTACATTTGTATTAAGGTTGTGAGGCAAGCAGACGTTAGCTGTTGTTCAGCACTACAATAGGTTTCTTGAGCTGTGAAGTGCAGACAAAAGTAAACGGTTGACTGGGATGCTCTTTTTCTGGCGGGGCAGTAAAGAAACGTTATTGATGCGCGCCGACTCCTGATGAAAGCACTTAGCCCAGGAGCTCCCGCGCTTTACTTTTATCAGCACAATCTGCAGTGAAGATAAGGAAATACGACGGAATTGCTTGTTTACTTGAGAAAACGAGTGAAACTAAGGAAAAAAGAGAACGGAATATTTCTTTGCTTGTTGTGTTACCAAGCGTCTCTCCGTTCTGCCTTTGCCCTCATTGGCCTGTGTTTTTGTCTATTCTGGAAGACTGTGTTTTTATGTAACGCTGGCACTTATTAACATTTTATGAGGCCAAGTTTACTTCTAAAGAGAGAGAGAGAGAGGGGAGGAGGAGAGTGGAAAACAAAAAAAGCGAGTGAATGTGATGGAGGACAGTGAGAGTTGGCTGGTGAAAAGAGGACCCTTCTATTTTGACCCATGTAAACAGGTCTTAATCAGAGAGAGCCGGAGAGAAAGAGGGATGGCAGGGTCAGGATCAGTGAGAAGACAGATTAAAGCTCTTTTCTGTTCACAACAAATGAAAGAAAACATCAGTAAACTAATACTGTTGACAGGATTGTGGCCAGAAAGATTATAATGTTTTAGAAAGAAGTGTCTTATGCTCACTAAGGCTGATTTACAGTATAAACAGCAGTTCTGTGATATTTAAAGCTACACTGTGTAACTTTTTTAGTTTACTCTTAGCCAAAAACACTCTGTTCTTTCAAAAATATATGTGCTCATTAATGCATATTTACTTCTGTCAAGTAATAAAGTATTCTCGTAAGTTTATAATATCCCATTGAAAATCCATACGGGTGAGGGGTTCGAATGCCGGTCGCCATGTTGCTCCTCCATCTTGAAAGTACATTAGCCAAAGAGGGACATACCCGTAAATTCAAGCTTCGCCTTTCGCATTTTAACACTTGATGGCACAGTGTCGAATGTGAAGAGGGGGATTGCCATGTTAATCTTGGACTAAATCGGCCACCGTAGGAGTCAAAACGAAATCAGAATTGAGAGGAACAGAAACTATTATTCTCTGGATGGTCGTATACCTTTACACCGCTAGATGGGGGAAAATATCACACAGTCGAGCTTTAATAACAACTGAAAATAACTGTTTTCTATTTAAATATATTTAAATATATAATTTACTTCTTTGTGAATTTTCAGCATCATTACTACAGTCTTCAGTCACATGATCCTTCAGAAATAATTCTGATATTCTGAAGTAGTGCTAACGTAAAAGCCTCTAAAAGCCACTTTGGTCAAAAATTAGATAACAATACTGAGAGAATGCTTTCCGCATAAACAATACGTTCATAAAATACTTTCACTTCAAACCCAGTAAATCTCAGCCTCATCCCATTCAGATGTTATGTTAGGTAGAAACCTATACATGGAAGCCTGACAAAAATGCTTATTTTAAAGAAAAACGTCAGATGGATTTAGAGGCTTTTGCATCTCATATATATATATGAAAATGCAATCAACACAAGGAAAATACAATCAAAGATGCCTTTAGCCCTCTTCTACCACACATATATAGATAGAATCTTTAATTTTTAAAATTTTGATAAAAAAAAAAAAATCCATATTTTAAATATATATTTAAAATATGGAAATACATTTTTTAAAATTTATCAAAATTTTAAAAAGTAAAGATTCTGAAACCATTGAAAGAGATCCCATAATAATTTAATACAGATTTACAATACATTATATTTTATTATATGATATGATTAATATCTTTTTAAAATATGATTCTTTTATTATAAATATGGTGGACGCCCAACTTAATATATGATATCATATTTACCAAATGAGTCTAACCTTGTCTTGTTAACAATTGGGAAAATCAGCCGGTTATTTATGATCTTGTTAATTTGTGCTTTTTACCCCAAATACCATACTTTTACATATTCTTCTGTTATTTAACAACTGATGCTTTAATAACCTTGAACAAAACTGATAATCATTAAGAACTTTGTCTCAAAATATAGCGATTCTCATTAGCTACTTAAATATATATATATATATATATATATATATATATATATATATATATATATATATATATATATATATATATATAATATATATATATATATATATATATATATATATATATATATATATATATATATATATATATATATATATATATATATATATATTCTGCAATTCATACATATGAAGTAAAATCTATTTTTTCTTAAGGTGTGCCTTTAGCCCCGCTGTACCCTACTACATCTATTTATATATATTACGACATCTTTTGCTGAATTTTTTAGCATGTAAAATATTTATAAAAGTGAGTCAGTTTGACTTCAGTAAAAGTGGATTGTTTATTTGGCTGTCTGTTCTTCTGTCACCCTTGAGAAGTACACTTGAGAATAGACAAGCTCCATGTGACAATAAATTAAGTTAAATGATTAAAAATAGCTTGCATCTCCGCTCCAAACAAATAATCAGGCAAATAACTGGAGCTTTAAACAGGAAGTTACTTCATTAGCATCATGCCTCCTCTAATTTCCTTTTCTGGACAGGAAGTCCTGCTCTTCAAACGGGTGGTCCGTTTAATGACTGATGTAATGAGCCAACAGAAACTCAATAAACACCTCATGAACAGATTATCACTAAAGAGACTAAATCATTTTTCCAAAACCTGACATCAAACCTGGATATATATTCCTCATTTCACTCATCTGTTTTCATCTTCTTCTCTACCTTCCCTCTCTGATGACATCTCTCTCTCTCTCTCTCTCTCTCTCTCTCTCTCTCTCTCTCTCTCTCTCTCTCTCTCTCTCTCTCATCTAAGTGGATTACTGTAAGTGCCTCCCTCTCTCCTCTAATAAAAAACTAATGGTCTTTTCACACAGCCCACTTCTCCCTTACCACAATTTAAAACTGTCATATGATAATGCCTTGAAAAAATATATACATCAATATGATCCCCAGGATTTAGGCTTATACTTATTTAGACTTCAGTACTACATTATATTATATTATATTATATTATATTATATTATATTATATTATATTATATTATATTATATTATTTTATATTATATTATATTATATTATATTATATTATATTATATTATATTATATTAATTATATTATATTATATTATATTATATTATATTATATTATATTATATTATATTATATTATATTGTATTATATTATATTATATTTAGGGCTGCACGATTTGGTATTTTGATAATTTGGTATATAAATAAACTTGCCTTGCAAAGCATGAAGCTAAAAATATTAACAACTACATCATCATATTGATATGCTATATTTTTACTATAAAATTACGACAGTCATGTCTTCTAATATCTTCAATTGTTGCATAAACCCAGCTGCAGCGGACACATTTACAAACTACTTTACTTCGGCCCATTGTGTGAGCTTTTGTTTTTCCATTGTGTGTCTCTTTACTAAAGTCTTTTAAAATGGCTATTGTTGTTTAAATATTATTGTTTAATTAATATTATTGTGTATATAAATAATATGCTGTAACTTGTATTGAGAAAAGGTCTGTTAGTGATTTCAACTTCAGTAAAGTGACATTATTACACCATCAGATGCCGCAAAGACTTTCTTTATGAGCGACTGGTTGTACAAGGAAGTTGTTTTAGCGCTATCCTGGGAAATCTTTTAAAAGGATGAAAATATCCCTTTCCTCAGCGGACATTCAAATTGATTTTTTATAATGGATATAACATTATGCATTATAGACATTGACCTGAAGTATGAATGCTAGGCTATATCAGATACAGGTAACACACTCGTTTAGTTGATCTCTCTCTCATAATACATCTACATAATGCAATAATCTTCAATAAAGCGACTCAACTTCCTTCATATGCAGGTAACACACTCTTTTAGTTGATCTCTCTCTCATAATACCTCTAAATAATGCAATAATCTTCAATAAAGCGACTCAACTTACTTCGTTACAAGATCTAAAGTGACGTTTCAGAATCAGTAACGGAGGCTTGGGATCGTCAACATGAGATCTGAATCCATGGCGGAAGGAAGTAGTTCCTCACAAAAAAGATTTTAAAGACACTCCGTTGTTGTTTCTGTTTTATTTACACACTTGAGCCTTCAAACTGTTGTATGCGATAGCTCATGCGATATGGCTGTCTATCAGTGATTACCTACGGACGAATCAAAGCTGTGCTGATATACAGCCATTTTGCACTGCTACTCGTGATATTGCTCATTACATTATATTACATTACATTATACAGCTAAACACACAACTTTTTCAACTGATTGAGGCATTTAACAAATTCCTCCCTGCAGTCGAACCTCAGGAAGTCTCCACTCCCTCTCTGGTGCATTAGTGTGAATGGGACGGTGGAGCAAACCCTCATTAAACCACTGATCCCCTGATGTCTGCGTTCACTTCCATCACATCCTATATTACATAATATCTTACTCCAGCTCCTATTGTCACTCATCTGCCTATCCTGGATCCGATCCTCTGACCGTAGGACTCATTGAGCTAGCTCAAGTTAGCTGGTTGCCTTAAAATGTTGAGTTCATTGAAATTAAACATTTGAGTTAATACAATGATTTTATTTTTATTTGACAACCTTTATTAAAAGATTATTAAAAGATTTTGTAAGCATATTGGGTAATTGTGTGTTTTATTTGCGATGACGCAGCCAAATCGTGCTATTTTCATGATTTATCACATTTTTTATGTGGTTCAGATACAATAATATTTTGAGTTTCTATTTATTAAACAAATTTCCTTCATTGTATCAACTCAATTTTTTAATTTCAATAAACTCAAAATTTTAAGGCAACCAGGTTACTCACTTTTTTACTTTTTTAAGTTAAACCAACAATTTTTTTTTACAGTGTATTAGTCGCTGATCTCAAGACAACACAAAAGGAGAATGACTTTAAGAGTCAAAAACTGCTGAAGTGCAGAGTTCATGGTTTTTATTAAAATGTTATTTGGCAACACTTCGGATCAATCAGTTAACATTACGTAGTTAATAAATAAGGTATCATGAACTACATTATATAGTTTATTGTTAATTCATGCTCATTCATAATGCATTGATGGCTGGCTTCACAGACCGGATTGGGCCAGAATAGAATAGAAAACTTTATTGTCCCTCGGCCCAGCCGGGGATTTGGGTTTGCCTTCGATCCCTTCAGACAGCATTGCAAATAGGCTTATTTTACTCTCGCCGAAGTGTGAACTCGTGAAACAACTGCCACAGGTAATCAGACATTATTTTCTTAAGTATTTATTTATTAAAGATTTATTTTTGCCTTTTTATTTTGATGGGACAGGAAATGAAGCTTGAGAGAGAAAGGAGGGACGGTATCGGGAAAGGTCTATCAGAGCGACAATGGGACATTATTTTCAACTTGGCCGCAATGTTTTATTCTCCATCAGTCAATGAATATCCTGTACATAAATGAACATTTATGTTACGTCAATTCAGATTAAAAACTATAACTCCAAATATTTATTGCATTTATGAAGAAAAGGCACAGCACCTAAGGCTCTGTCGCTATTGCCCCAATTGTGTGCAGTGTCTTTGGGGCAGATTGCCAACAATAGGAATTAGGATTGTTTGTGATTAGGCATTGGTGACTGAGTTTTTTCAGAGATTTAAGAGCTGGTTTTATAACTGAAATGCTTTGTGAAATACTCTTAAAGCAAAAATTTAGGAGTCCTAAAATTAGGGCTGACAAGGCCATTATTTTTTACGAGTTTCTCCTAAATCAGCAAGTTAGGAGCTACTTTAAGCCTTAAGATGTTTAGTGAATACGGCTCCAGGAGATTAGGCAGAATTGGGACGTCCGTTCACATTTGCTCTGTCTATCCAACCATATGTTTTTTCCACTTCTCAACACTACCTGTGTTCAGTGTGACTGCTAGAGAGTCAACATGACATCTCATACAGCATCTGTTCACTATCTTTTGAACTAAGGCCATGTGTCCACCAAAGCGTTTTTATCCAGTTGAAAGCACTAAGCATTCTGCGGAAAGGCTTGAGAGTGTGTATGTGGTGCCAGTTGAGACGCTTTACTTGATATGATTCGGAATATCTGCGGATGTGTTACTAGTATCTCATTTCACTGATTGTTTGTTTCTGTATTGTTTCTATCTAAAAATGCTGATACACTGTGAAGTATTTGCTCTGGCTCTTGTTTTAAATGGTTTTGTTCCGTTATTATGCCTCTTGTTGTCATCTGTAGACATTGTACAAGCAGAATGTGGCAGTTGGTCTGTGTTGTATTTGTCCTGCCCATCCTCCTGTTATTGGACGGCTTGGTAAAAGTGATAGTGATGAGCGCTGTGTTTTACCCACAGTCTGTATAAAACAATGGACGTAGCGTCCCTCACATCGCCCGAAGGTTTCTGGAGAGCATTTTTGAAGCCCAAAGTGGGCGGAGCCGGCCTTGGCAGCTTGTTCCCAGATAACTGAAAATGGGCAAAGTGGCGTGACGTGGGTGAAGCTGAGGTGTCTGGTTGCTGAAACCCCGCCCTCCGAGCTCGACCATAGCGGCAGTCCACCTGTCTTTTAATTATGCAGAACTTTAAGGCTTAAAGGGTAATGAAGCTTAAACCAAAATTTCTGAGATTTTAACAGAGGTATGTGTGTTGAACATCATTGAACATAATGTTAGCATCTGTTAGATTTAATTAAAAGGTAAAACTGTTGTTTAAATTTGTATGTTTTTCACCCTGTTTTCGTAGCCCTGAAAAGCCTTTCCGTTATCCGGTCGGAACACATCTTCCCTTTTTAAGAATGACTTCAGTGCCGTTCTTTGTTCTTTTCTCAGAGGAAAGCTTAACTCCAAGTCTTCCAGAGTCGCGGTTAAAGCTGATTCGAAAGACCGCCGTTCGCCAGTTTCTGTGTTTACTAGAAGCACGCAAGAGCAACTCTGCCGTCATTATGTTAAGCTCCGCCCACCGACTCTATACACGATGTGATTGGCCCGACCAGAGTTTGGTTTTTACAGCTCAGATGTGTATTGAGAGTTGCTAGACAACATTCGCAGCAGGTTAGATTTGCTTCCGCTAGGGTGCGTCTAGATTTCTAGGCTACTATTTTCATCTTCCAGGTTTAAAAACTACATCGTGTCCACGTCACAGGTTGTGACGCACCAGCGCACTATAGTACTTCCGTGATGCATCAGCGTCTCATTATTATTAATGAGACTGAGTTTTCTTATCCAATGAGAAGACACCGTCTCTTAATTATTAAGTGACAGTCTGCGTGTTCGCAGAGCAGATGAGAGGAGTTATGATAATTGGTGTTTGTTTCCCTGGTGTAAAAGTTTGGGTGTGTTGTATGGCTTTTCCCGCGATGCTGCCGGGGCGAGTCTCTGGCGGAGGGCGGTTAGTTGGCCATCAACTAGCGACACATCAAAGCTGTTCGTGTGTAACAAGTATTTTTCGGTCCCACTTTATATTAGGTGGCCTTAAGTACTATGTACTTACATCAAAAAATAAGTACAATGTACTTACTCTAACCATGTTGTATTGCAAAACACCTTTGCTGATATTGATGTGGGATACGGGTAGAGTTAGGGACAGGTGTGGTGGGATGGGATGGGTAAGTTTAGGTGTAAGGGAAGTGTCAACTGTGTACTTACAAATGTAACTACAGAAATTAATTACAGATGTAATTACATGCAGGTATTTTTTTAAATGTAAGTACAATGTAAAAACATGTATGTACACAATAAGTACATTGTATCAAATTATTAATTAAACAGTTAGTACATAGTAGTTAAGGCAACCTAATATAAAGTGGGTCCCATTTTTCTAAAAAGAGTTACGAGAACTGGAGACAGGTGGACTTCGGCCTTGCTCAGCGACGCATTTGTCTTGGCGGCAAAGCTGTACCAAGTCCGGAGGACTTTTGTATCGTTCCAACTTCGGTATGTATGCCAAATTTAACCTTAACAATTTGATTTGCCTTTTGCTAAATAAGCATGCGTTATAATAATATATAATTTAAACGGGCTAGTTATAAAATGTTTTACAGTTGTCATGAAGGGCAATATGAGCTATATAGATTAGGGCTGCACGTTTTCAAGTTTTTCATTAACCGTTAACCGAGGCCCTTAGCGGTTAATACTCGGTTAACCATAGTGTGCGTCAGGGTTATTATTTTTAGTTTATTAATTTGACGACCGCCGCTTCTGCCCTAATGCGACTTATAGTCCAGTGCGATTTATGTTATTTTCCTCCTCATGACGCATTTTTTGACTGATGCGACTTATACTCTGGAGCGAATTATAGCCTGAAAAATGCGGTAAGCACTGCATTGCAATACTTGCATTTCGCCCTGTCACTCTCAATTTTAAAGTGCTCCCACGCTGTGCTTTTCTTTGCCCGCTTCATGTTAGAAACTAAGCTGGTCATGACTTCTTCTTGTGGATATTACAAATGTCTGGGAGCACTCTATTGGTGCAAAAATATATTACAACTAAATTCAAAGCACGTCATTGACGCCACTTAACCGAGCAAAATGTTTCACTCTGTTACGCAATTTTTAACGGTTAATCGGTTAACCATGGACCCCCTAATCAAAACCACTTTTTGTACCAGGCTGTAAACATGTTTTTTTCTCTCTGTTGTAAAGTAAAGAATTTTAATGTGGGGGGGTCTATGGGAGTCTCTAGTGCCCAGTCGATGAATCGCAGTTTTAGTCTTTCTTGTTGGATTCAAGCGAGACTGGAAGGTTACCGCTTGGTTTTACCCAAAGTTGAACATACTTAAACTCTCAGCGACCGGTGAAATAGATACTCAGCGCCTCGTTACATTCCTGCCGTTTTAAAAACACGACGTTCTCATTAGAACAAATCAGAAAAAAATATGCTAGCGGCAGGAAAAAATTTTGGGGGGTGGACACAGGGCCTTAAGCCTCGTGCACACCAGGACGATTATCAGGTGCGCTTATCGGCAGTGTTTTTCGAGACGTTTTTCGACAAGTCGTTGTGTTCAAATGCAGGGGATTTTCACTGGCGATGCATGGATTAGATGATGCTTTTGATTGCAGATCAAATAGGATTCGATAGAAACTCACCAGATTTTATCTGCAATTCCTCTCCCTAACAACTCCCTATTATGTAGATATATGTAATCGCTGTGTTGTTTGTCATAAAGTTCTTTGTGTTTAGACACCAAAGAGACCAGCAGCTCTACGTTCATCTTCCCTCGTTGCATCTCGTTCATCTACTTACTTCCTCTTTGTCATCTTCTT
Organism: Pseudorasbora parva; assembly: GCF_024679245.1. NCBI lineage: Eukaryota > Metazoa > Chordata > Actinopteri > Cypriniformes > Gobionidae > Pseudorasbora > Pseudorasbora parva. The sequence continues at coordinate 4,800,285 of NC_090186.1, read as the reverse complement.
CTAAGGTATCAATGTGTGCTCGGTTTAAGTCGTGTTTTACTGTAAATTCAGCAGTTCCAGGCACATGAACAAAAGTGGCAATTTCAGTCGTCCAGTTTTCAACGCAGCGCTTCAAACCAAAACAACGAACCTGAGGCGCTTTTTTTAATGTATTACACTTTTACGCCTGCCATCAGTGTGTGCACACTCACATTAGCACCCTTTGTTTAGTTATGAGGCGTTACACGTCGCCAAGAAACGAGCGATATTCGTCCCCAATGTAAACAAGAATGTTTTTATTATTTAAATTTTTTATTTTTTTATTTTACAAAAAAGAACCGTATCCCCTGTCTCTATTTCTCATCTTTACCGTTCTCATCACCCCTAACAGAAAAGCACAAGCTAATTGCCCATCTACTTGTTTTCCCTCCCTGTGCCCTTTCTTTCACTCTTTCTACATGATATGTTCCCATTCAGACCAGCAATCTTTCTCCCACGTCCCCCTCTCTCTCGCTCCCTAGTTCTCTTTCTTCGGGCCGATGCACACACAGCACCCCTCTGCCCCGGGACCTGTCCTCCAGCCCATCCTAAAAGGGCCCTCTGTTCTCTTCACCCTCCACTCCTCCCCCTCTTCTGGAGTCCCATCCTTTATGAGGCTCTTATCTGATGGCAAACGCTCCCACACCACCCCTCTCTCATTACCGCTCTGACATGTATGCCATCCTTCATAATGTTAAATAAGTTTACACAGGTTAATGCTACTTCTGAGAGTTGAATAGTGTGAATCTAATCTAGATAATCACAACTAAAGGGTGTTTATGAACTTGTCAATCAGTGCATTGTTGGTTTGGAAAAAGGCCTGAGTGTGTATCTCATTGTAAGGCCAACACAGGCATTATTGTGAGTTCATGTTTGCAATTGAGTCTCGCGGACTTAGCCTGAAAAGAGTCGAGAGCCGAGGTTCAGCCCCTGTTGTGAGTGTTTTAGAGGCTTTTTAGGGGGAGGAAATGTTGCAATGTGAGGGGATGTCTGAGTAGGTGTTCAACCCCATCCATGTTTTGACCCATTTTTTTAGAGAGCGCGAGTGTGAGAGAAAGAGAGAGAGGAATGACTAAAATTCCTATGTGCACCAGAGAGGATGTTTATCAACCACATCTCCAGTAGGGCGCCTCACACAAACGCTTTATACACAGCATGCAGTTGTATTGCCAAAGCGCACACACACAAACACCGGACCACACCTGTTCAAGGGTCCTTATCTGATAAATAGCAAACGCTCAGGTTTTGTATATTCCATAGCTACCCCAAACAGCCAGGTCTTAACATGTTTCAGTCAAGATTTAGATTTACTCAGAATTCAGAAAAGTCACAAAACAGGTATTTTTGCATCTAAGGTCTATTCATATATGCTGGCCTGTTCAAAAAAAAGGAACATAATCTGCACAAAATCAGCTGGAACGGCAATATCAGCAACAATTGTCAAGCAACAGTGTTGGGAAGGTTACTTTGGAAATTTAGTAGGTTAAAGATTACCCTATTTAAAATGTAACAACAAGTAGTGTAACTAGTTCAATTACTTTATTAATGTAACGGATTACATTTGATTGCTTTTCTAAATTTCAAACAAATCTTTTTAATTTTTTATCATTTTCTAACATTTAAAGGCAGGGTTAAAGGTGCACTATGTAGTATTTTTGCAGTAAAATATCTAAAAACCACTAGGCCAGTGTTACATATTTTGTTTAACTGAGTTCTTACAATATCCCAAATGTTTCCAACTATTTGTAAATTGTGAGAAAATTGCTATTTTAACCAATGAAGCGGGACGTGTGAGGGAGTCGCCTGTCAATGGCATCATATCTGCGTTACTCTCGGTCTCCGGTTTTATTCTGCAGAAATGCTTTCCTCATAGCAGCCGCTGAGCGAACACACAGAGTAACGTCATAACATCATTTTAAACACACTCAGATGTGTCTAATATGATAAACAGAGCTGTGTTAACTCATACTCATGACCAGGAAAAGTGTAAATGGCGCCGTCCCGTCATAATAAAAGTCCCGTGTGTTTGCGTAACAATCTCTCCAGTGGCCTCGCTCAGCTCCTCAACACTCGCTCCTGCTCTGCTTCACTACAGTAACGTTAATAATCTCATCATGAACATGATTTCTGCCCGAGTCCTATCCCGATTCTTTCCCACCGGCTGTGAGGTCAAGATGTCCCAAGACTCTGAACTCAAACTTGGTGTCATCAAACTGAATAGGCGACCTCTAGCGGACGGAAAAATTACCTAGTGCAGATTTAAGCTCTAAAAAACAGAGATAGCTATATTTAAGAGAAAACACAAATTCTAGATCATTATACAGTAGTAAAACCTGCTTCCTCAGGCAAATCTTTTGAGGGATTGGCAAACAAATTTTGCACTGAACTGTTATATTTGCGCCCTTTTCTAGTTCCTGGATGATTTTTTAATTTCCAGCACTGGAATGCATTTTTATCAGTCATGGTGGCAACTCTCAAACAGGTTGTAGCCTAAAGCTTTCCGCGGCAAAGTGGATTGAAGCGCTGCAAATTCAAACATGAGAGCCAATCAAAAGAACAGCATCGCTTTACTAAATGGCCTTTAAATGGCAAGAGGCATCGAAAACAGGCAAAGTAACAAATCCATATCCTAGCTTTTTATAATATCCAGATGCAACCCCCCTTGTAACCATTAACATTTTCGTAAGTAACTGTAATTTAATTACCCTTTTTTTCTCAGTAACTGTAACCGATTAGTTACATTTATTTTGTAATTAAATTACATAGTGCTGATACGTGCAAGTTACTCCGCAATACTGCCAAGCACTTTATATAAAACTGAACAGCCGTAGAAGAAGAATGGAATGCTGGGAGAAAACAAAATGCAAGGTCATTGTCTTGTTTGTACTTTAGGGAAAAAAAACATCAAATTGTAACTGTTCTCTGGAACTAAATGTGTCCCATTACTCTCCTAAAACAAGCCGTGATCTGTTGTGCATAGTTTCATATCTAACTGTTATGTGCTGATATTTTTTGAAAGGAATGACTTAAAGATAGTAAACGTCTTCTCAAACCTAAACCTATTAACAAGAGCTCCAGAAGGCTGCATTGTACATCAATGGTAGATGTACAAGATATGGAGTCCCTTTCTGTAAAATAGTATTTTTTTTACAGAAAAAATCTTTGGTTTCTGTGAAAGTATGTGAAAGACTTGTGTGAAAATATAAAAATGTAAGATTACTGATATAGTTGTAGGTATAGTCAGTTGTGGCTAATTTTGACAATCTCTCTTTGTGTATTTAGTCAAAATCAGGAGATATCCCAGTCAGGAGATATCCCATGATACTTCAAGGATTAGTTCACCCAAAATTTTAAATTCAAATTTACTCAGCCTCATATCATTCCAAACCTGTACGACTTTCTTTCAAATGTGGAAAATAGAAGATATTTTGAGAAGTTTTGTTCACATAATGGAAGTCAATGGTAAACAATACAATTTGGTTACCAACATTGTTCAAATACATTGACGTTAAACAGAAGAAAAAAGTCAAACAAGTTTGAAATGACATTGTAAATGATGACAGAAAGTAGGTTTATTTTTGGGTGAACTAACCCTATTTAAGACCCACTGGAGCATCTCTTTAAATAATGTAAGTGTAACTGTATAGTATATAAGATGGTAATTTTCACTCCTCTGAATCTTGGTAAACCCCTGCGATTTCGGCATGGCTTCTACGTGTCATTTTGATACATAGCTCTTTGAAAGTAATATTACACCAAGGTGTAAGTTATGCATCCCGTGATTTGGCACAAGACAAGAAATAACAGCATAGTGCAAATGTGTGTCTCTAAATTAAGCAAGGCATCACGCAAGAGTGAAAAAGTCCTAGATTGGTTGGTTGGTAGATAACTTATTGATCATATAATTTTTTACAGTGGTGTATGAAAACGGACAAAACTACTAACCATTAGAGTGCAATAATCAGATTGCATTAAAAACATATGATGTGGTTGTACGAATTAGCCACCAGTTCATAAAATAATTATGAATTTCAATGAGAGCACCACAGATTCACTCTGGATGAGTTTCTCACATCAGCGAGCAGGAAATGGAAAACCTGGAGTGGACCTTAAACAGAGTCATCACAGAATACCTCAAGAAAGACAACCTGTTCCATGTCTCTTTGTTGCATAGAGAAAACCCAACAAATACATAGGAATATACACTAAAATGTACTCCATATTCTCTCTAATAAACTCCTGTATAAGTTTTATCACATTATATGAGCATGACTGCGATTGCAGCCTCAAGTTGCTATTCAGTACTGCTTTTGATTAATATATTCTTAAAGGCAGAATTGCTTGAATGATAATTGTAGTATGATGTCAGGCAAACAACTTATTCAACCATCAACCAAAGACTCACACTATGAGAGACCGTAAAATATTGAGATCATTCACCTTCATCATGGGGAATTGGGAACAAGATAGAAATACACTGGTGACGCTTTCAGATGTAGGGTCCAACTCTCACTATTAACTATGACTTTTGCCTCAAACTCCTAATTACTACTTATTAACAGTAAGGTAGTTGCTACGTTTTGGGCAGGATTTAAGGGATGTAGAATATGATCATGCAGAATAAGATCAATAAACAGCCAATAGCTTAGTAATAGCTATGCATGCTAATAACTAATATATAGTGAGAATTTGACCTTAAACTAAAGTGTTACCAATGCATTTATCTCAATTTTCTTTTCCTGACGAAATCTGATATCGTTGCCTCTGCACAAAAATAAAAACAAAACATTGCATCTCTGCTGTAACATGGTGTCTCAATTACTGCATTACTGCAAATACACATTAAACTTATTAAAATAGAGCTTTAAAAACATGCATAAGCACACACGCCTTCTCAAATACTACCTGCTGATCCGAGTGCAGTCACAGCTGTCAGGAGTATCAGGTGTTTACATAGCAAAGCTCAATAACTATCTGCGCCACACATCCGACTCAAAGGATCCCGAACGGGGAAACTTAGGTGAGCATGTTCATCGATTCACCCACACACACACATCTAGAACGTCAGCTCGCAATTATAATATTTATTTTCAGGATTAAATGTTACCTTGCCATCTACGTTTTCTCCATCCCGAGCGTCGCTGAGCTCGGCGCTGATGTCCTCTGGCGCATCTTCAGGGCTCTTCGCGTCCCGCTGCACGGATGGTGTCGCTCCCATGATGAAAAACCTCGCTGTTTCTCCACTCTCAGTAAAATAATGAGCGTTCAAAAGGAAGTAGGTATCCAACAGCCCGTGTAAACGCGCCTTGCAGTCCGTCCCGAGGGTTGTCTGCTTTGGAAAGTGTTGAAACGGGTCTGTAGGTTCACTTTTTCAGGAGCCCTCCTCCCATCAGTATCACATGGAGAGCAGCCAGACACGCCTTACAGCATCAAACCAGAGTGAGACCTGCTGGGAGCCCAACACCATTTAGAAAGGTAAGTGAATACCAACCTCTGAGGTAGCCCAATAGTAGACATTTTAGGACAAAATATACTGAAATACGAAAGTCCATTAGTCTCGTTAGTTAGAGCCTAGCACTGAAGGCGACACCTATTGCATCCGTTGGCGTTCCCATTATTATTATTCCGTTTCTAATTAGCATATTCTTCCGCTCGGAATCCCATAGAACCGCTTGCGGTAAAGTTATGAAATTTGGCACAGAGATAGAGGACAGTCTGAACTGTCCCCATGAGAAATTTGGAGTCTCTTACTCAACCACTCTTGCGCCACCAACTGTCCAAACGTGCAATCACGTTTATGTTAATAATAACTTCTGGGCTAAAAACAAAATTCCGCCATTTTGAAAAAACAACAACAACAACAACAAAAAAGCCTACTTTTTCTAACATCATAGGCCATTGCTCCGATTTCCATGATAATTCAACCAGATCATCGTCAGACCATGCTGACAAAAAAAGTTATGGATGCTGCATTCACGTGCTCTCGGTATTATAGTAAATTGTTCCTATTTAAAAATTGCACATGAATGCCCTGATTGCCCTCCCATTTCAAAATTTGAATGGGATAAGCTCGTAATCGTAATCACGACTTAAGAAGTGGGAATTATCCCATTTCCGATAGAACGTGAAGGCGGCATTTATGGACGCCCCAAATCATCACTATTAGTAAACTATCGAGTGCACTCTATTGTCCACTATGGTTTCGGACACCACTACAAATGTCTGTCCCCTCAAATAATGCCCTATTTGAGGGTATGGAGGCGATTTCGGATTCAGCCATGGAATTCAAGTGGATTCATGAAACCATATGGAACAACGAGCAAATAAATTCGATGAAGAGCATGCCAAAATTAAAGTGAGGCTATATCTCCGCAATCTTTTAGCGTATTCTGACCAAACTTGGTGTGTGTTATGACAACCATAACCTGAGGCTACCTGTACAGTTTTGGCACAGTGCCCTAGTGGTCAGAAGACTTTTAAATGGAAAGTGTTGAAATGGGTTTGTAGGATCACTTTTTCAGGAGCCCATCAGTATCACATGGAGAGCAGCCAAAGTGAGACCTGCTGGGAGCCCAAGCCCCTATTGTATCCATTGGCGTTCTTATTATGATTCTTCCGTTTCTAATTCTTCTTCTGCTCTGGAAGTCAATGGCAGCCAGTGCTAGGGTTAAGGCCTTCAGTTAAAAATAAATTAGTAAATAGGATTAGGACTGGGACAAATAATGATGGATATTATTGAATTCACTGCAAATGCAGTTAACAAACCTAATATTGCACTTCTGTCACATAGAAATGCACTTGACAGCAAAGCACTGATTTTGAGCTTGGATGACTTAAGTAAATTTACTGCTATTAAATGCTCTTATCATTTACTCACCCTCATGTCCTTTCAAACCTGTACGACTTTCTTCTGTGAATCACAAAAGAAGGTATTTTGAAGAATGTTGGCAACCAAACCATTTTGGTTACCCTTGACTTCTGTTGTATGGACAAAAACAGACTCAAAGGATTTTCTTTTATGTTACACAAAGAAAGTCTTTCAGGTTTGGAATGACATTAGAGTAAATTATGACACTTTGGGTTGAAATACCCCTTTAAAAACAATAACATATGTAAAGAGTTTACACCTAATTTCTGTAAGACATCTTTCATTAAGGCTCTCATTGAATTAACAACTTAAATTTAAAATTATAATTATTAAAAAGTTTATAAAACATTTAATGATAAAAAAAAGCTTTGTCCTTAATTCATGGGATACAGGCTTTAAAGCTGTTTTGTTCAATTATCCTTTAATTGCCCTAATGAAATTCAACATGGTTCTGGTGTGTGTAGAGTATAAAGTGAAGCTGCTTATGTCCAAATATGGCGCTGGCATCTTTGAGCCAGAGTCTGTGCTAGTGAGTGTGAAGTCGAGCCCCGCCCACACTCCTGCAGAATCAGTTAGTATGGGTTACTGGCAAACAACTCATTATGAAATAAACAGTTATGGAAATGTAGAAATTAAAGCTAAAGCTCCAATCTCCTTTCGAAAATCCTCAAAATAGTTAGTTGGTGCCTCAGTGACTACTCTCAGAGAAGCCGTCAATCACAGCTGTCAATCATGACCCCACACCCCCTGTTTTAATAGCATCAAATAACTAACTAAAACCAAACTTATTCAATCAAACGAAAACTTTGAAAATAAATATATTTGAAGTGTAATTTGATTGTTTAGTTTGTCTCGCGTCCCATTAGATTAGATGGAAGGGGCGGGGTTTATGACCTATACTGGCATCAGACACTCGGGCAGTTTTCAGCTAGATTCACCACACTGAACTCAAAACCAATGGGCATAAATAAATAAGAACTTGTATTGCCCCAACGTGCCTCGGCTGACCAGGAAAATAATCACCAATCCAGCCCTGATCGCAGCCCATTGAACTGCTTGTGGGAAGGTTATGAGATTTGACACTCAGATCGAGGACAGTCTTGACTGTCACTATAGCAAACTCTACCTCAATCCCCTAACTTCTGAACCATAAGGGCAAGAAATCGAATTCTTTTTCCCTCTGATTCCTCGATTGCACCGTATGATGTCATTTTCCATCATGGAAATTTTTCCGCCATTTTTTATTTTGTGGGAAAACCTACTTTTTGGAACTCCTCCTAGGCCATTGCGCCGACTTTCACAAATTATCCAGATCATTGTGGGACCATGCCGATTAAAATTATGAAATTCAAGTCGATTCGTGAAACCATTCTCAAATAACGCGCAAACACATTGGATGAAGAGCATCAAAATGAATGTGAGGCTATATCTCCGTAACGCGTGTTATGACAATCATGACCGGAGGCGACCTGCAGAGTTTCGCTGTATATCCACCTAGTGGTCAGATATGAAATATATGATTGTATTTATGATTTTTCAGCTATTTGGACCAAAAACATCATAAATGTCTTTAATATGTTCATATACTGATTTGTAAACATGTTAATGAATGTTATATTACAGAAATAGTATTATCTGAATCAGAATTTTCTCTTGTTTATAAAATATGTTTTATCCTTCGGATGAGACGTTAAACTGAGGTCCTGACTCTCTGTGGTCATTAAAAATCCCAGGATGTCCTTCGATAAAGAGTAGGGGTGTAACCCCGGCCTCCTGGCTAAATTTGCCCATTGGCCCCTGTCCATCATGGGCTCCTAATAATCCCCATATAATGATTGGCTTCATCACTCGGTCTCCTCTCCACCAATCAGCTGGTGTGTGGTGACCGTTCTGGCGCAATATGGCTGCCGTCGCATCATCCAGGTGGTGCTGCACATTGGTGGTGGTTGAGGAGATTCCCCCCTTCAATGTAAAGCGCTTTGAGTGCCTTGAAAAGCGCTATATAAATCGAACAAATTATTATTATGTTACAACTTACATTACTCCTGTGCTAGCCTCTCTACACTGGTTGCTGGTTAGGTCCCGGATTGATTTTAAAATGTTGCTTTTGGTTTTTAAAGCTCTGCATGGGCTCACACCACAGTATATTAGTGATCTTTTTGTCATAACAACGCCACAAAATAACTGAACTCTTCTAACCAACTTCTTCTTTTGATTCCCCGCTCACATTATAAAACTAAAGGTGACCGGGCTTTTTCTGTGGCGGCTCCTCGACTCTGGAGCAGTCTCCCTTTTAATATTAGATCTTCCCCCTCTTTTGCCACTTTTAAATCATCTTTAAAAACTCATTTGTACTCTTTATGTTTCAACTGATAGTGTATATGTTTTCTTATGTTGCCCAATTGGTAATGTAATTCTGATTTAATTTTCTTGTACAGCACTTTATTTACAACCTCTGTTGTTTTAAAATGTGCTTTATCAATCAATAAACTAAACTAAACTACATTATGTTAGTTATAACATGGTATAGGCCTAACTGTGCTGTCTTACAACATAAGTTTCTCCTATAAACATATTTGAGGACAAAAAGTACTCATTATAAACTACAACTTTACGACTTAAAAGTATGCAGAAATATGCATTTTACAATGGCATGCAGCTGCAATAATAAAAATATTCAAGCTTAAGCTTCTGCCCTGGTTTTATTTACAGACAGTGGGAATGTCAACATTGGGTGCCGGATGGGCCTCCACAGAAAAACAGTCCCGTGGAACGTGTCCCGCAGGAAATCTCGAATTAAGAGGGCCCTGTAGTTTACGGCCACATCATGCATGCATCTAAACCAACCATGCACTGAGGTTTCTCTCTCTCTCTCTGCTTTAATTGCGTGTTTGGCTGTGCTCCAAGGCATTTTGTTTAGAAGCTTGTTAAATTACAGGCCACTCCCGAGTCACATCTGAGTTTGCACTAGCCACCTTGCTGTGGTACGATACACTGGCTCTGTGTTCAGAGAAGTAAACAACACCAAGGGTTAAGATTAAAATCACTAGACTTTGTATTACAGAGACTTTGTATTTGTATTGTTTTCTTTAGCAGGTTATGAGGGATCACGTTGGGTAGTTTGATTATGTTTATGTTATGCAAAGATTATTCCTGTAGATGCCCATGTGCTGTGCGATAGTTTGGTCATTGTTATAGAATATCTTGCGTTATCATAAAAGAAGAGGGGAAAACATTTAAATAGACGGAAGGCATGTTCACCTTTCAGAAATACTCAGTCCCTATTTACAGGCAGTAGTTTGTGGTGGAGAAGTGGTAGGTTTTGAACATAGTTAAATATATATTTAAATGAAAAAGCTTAAACCATAACCTGTATTGCAAATCATAGTGCCGTCATAATCTTTTTTTATTATCCTAAAAACAATATTCTCTTATTCCATACAGCAGTGCTTTATGTGCATCAAACATTTTGTGGGTTACGAACTCCATATAATTTGATCAAGACACACTTGCACACACTGTAACCGAATTAAGTAACACTGACTTTACCTAATGTGAGCCCTCGCACATACACCCCGTGCTTAACTAATTCATAATTTTGATGTTCAGATACCTTTAAAGGTGCACTATGTAGTATTTTTGCAGTAAAATATCCCAAAACCACTAGGTCGGTGTTATATATTTTGTTCAGTTGAGTACCTACAATATCCCAAATGTTTCCAACTATTTGGAAATTGTGAGAAAATTGCTATTTTAACTAAAGACCGGGACTTTTCAGCATAGCGTTTGAGTGAGTCGCCTTTCAATTGCGTCATATCTGCGCTACCCTCGGTTTCGAGTTTTATTTGGCAGGAGCGCTTTACTCTTAGCAGTGTGAACAAGTGAACGCACGGAGTAACGTCATAACATCATTTTAAACACACTTAAATGTATCTAATATGATAAACAGAGCTGCATTACCTCAAAATCATAACCAGAAGAGCGGATCAGTGCAGGCGCCCGGCGAATGTGTCCCGTCCCATCATAATAAAAGTCCCGGTGTTCACGAGGCGGGTATTTGTTTAACAATCGCTCCAGCGGTCGTGCTCAGCTCCACAACACTGGGTCCTGCTCTGCTTTACACTACAGTAACGTTAATAATCGCATCCATGAACGTGATTTCTGCCCGTGTCCTATTTTCCACCGGCTGTGAGGTGAAGACCACATCTCCCAAGATGCTCCGCTCACACTTTGCGTCATCAAACTACACCTTTGTTTTGAATAGGCGCCCTCTAGTGGACGGAAAGTTGCATAGTGCAGCTTTAATGACCAATTGTAGAATGAGGCCGAATGTGTAACAAGCTGAAAACCAAAGTAAAGCCATTAGAAAATAATGAATCATTTGCCTTTTAGCTGATGCTTTTATAAAACCAGGGATACACAGCATGGATTTAGCATTTAAAATTATAGAAATTTATTAATTTATTGAAACGATTATTTAATTAATATTGCAATTTAAGACAAAATTTAAAATGGCGGTTTGATGGTTCATGAATATTTGGCCATGAGTCTCAGCCTCTGACGTCAAGCGCCCGGACCGTTGGCTGAATGACTGATGCAAATGGCACACTTTTCTGGAAACACTTCAGGAGTTTCGAAGTCGTCGTATAACTGGTTGAATTCTACAGGATGTCCACGAGACGAGTGTGTTGCGTTATTTAACAGTCCACCTAGAAACAAATGCTGTATCGCCAAATGAATGCCGTCGTGTTTACAACAAAATGCTGGATTTTCAAAAGTATGTGAAGTTCGCGGCTCCGTTGTTGCAGTAAACTTGCAAAAGGTTCTTAAATGAATCATTTGTATGTGCACACAGGTCTGTTATTGCAGGGACATCGACTTTACATTCACACCCCTAAACAAGACGCAGAACAAAACAAACTGTGAATGGTTGTGTCACATGTCAATCAAACATCATCTTGGGCGGTCCTTGACCAATGAAAGCTGTGATGGAGTCCAGACCCTCAGCGGTCAGTCTGAAGGTCTGGCTACGCAAGACTAAGAATCCTTAGACACTTATTATTCTGACAAACTGTTTAAAAGTTATTCGAAAACATAGCCATTTTTAAGATCTCATGACCTGTAGGTGGCCGTGTTCCCAAATTAGTTATGGACCCTCAGATCTTGGTTCTGAATTTTGCAACCTCATAACTTTTGAACAAAGATGAATAAAAACAATTTGTTCAGCCATTTCTGTGTGGCTAAGTCCAAAGATCATCTGAGCCAATTTTCATAAGAAGTGGAGAAGATTTAAAGGAATAGCGGAAAAAAACACGGAATACTGTACTTTTCAAAATGGCCACTACTGTAATGGAGTCTTAAAGGAATATTAAAGGAATCGGGTGAACAAAGTCATTTATCTACATCAAAGGGTTCAAAAGTTATAACCTTTAGAAAAGTGAATATTTGAACTTGTGGCGGCGCTATAGAGTTGGTCCTAAAGACTCCATAATTGGTCTCTATTTATTACCATCTTTACAATTGTACTAAATTTGTTCTGGTCATAGACCATAGACTCCCATTCTGGGCTTGGCCCCTAATAAAACTTAGAGGTTGCTCAATCACAATTAGAAACATGGCTGCAATTGTGAGTTGCATCTGCAGTATATATAAGTGGTAAAAAAATGAGACATCTCTCCAACATAAGGGAATTTCTTTTGTTGAGCCAGATAAAAAAAGAAGCCAAATTTGTTGGTGCCTGAATTTCCAAGGGCTTTGTCAAAATGTCAAAAGTACAGCCTTAAAATGTAATTGAATCAGCAACTCTGTGACCCAGACAACAACTTAACCAAATTAAAACATAAGTGACTGATTTGAGATGCTTGACATAGGCAGAAACTTTATTAACTGCCTCTCAAAGGGTGGACCTGAAAGTCTCAGCACAGTTCATTCAGATCGTTCCCTCGATTAGCTGAGCTAACAAGCTGACGCTGTATAATTACTGCAAAAATGCACAGAATTTGAATTTAAGCTACTTTTTAAAAGTTTATGGTAAGTTATTTTTATTAATACTTTTAATCAGCAAGGATAAAACTTGATCAAAAGTGAAGACATTTGTTACGAAATATATTCTGTAACACTTTACAATAAGGTTTCATTTGTTAACATTAGTTAATGTATTAACTAATCATGAGCAATACATTTGTTACTCTATTTGTTCATCTTTGTTAACGTTAGTCACTACAAATACAGTTCAGTGCATTAACTAATGTTAACAAATACAACTTTTGATTTTAATATTGTATTAGTAAATGTTAAAATTAGCATTAACAAACATTAACAAATGCTGTAGAAGTGGCTGTGGAGGAGATGAAACGTCATCACGCTGAAACTCGCTTTTACAGACTCTTTATGCTTAAAATTGTGCTCTTAAACAAATCAAACGTTCTGGGAAAATGTTTTAGATAAAAACTGGAAGAGTTGTGGGAAGCTTTAGTGATGGTGACGTTAAAGTCGAGCGACTTGTGTAGTCCCTAGCTTTAGCTTTTTACTTCTGGCGACTGCCTTTGAATTTAGGATTCAAAATTAATAAAAGTTGTGTTCATCTGTGATAATTATCTTCATGGACAAAACGTGCAAGTATCATACACTTTAGTTGATCACAGAGCTTGTTTTTAGCTAAAATCCAAAAGTCCAATTGGGTTTTTCTCGATGCTGATTGGCCTACAAAGTCCCATCATACCTGCACCACTTTAGTTTCTGGTGCAAACGGTTCATTATTAAAAGAGGTCTTTATACACCACTGAACACATAGTTACGTATATTATTTTGCATTTCTGTCAATAGATCCTCTAAATACTAAACACTGCACCTTTAAATGAGCTATATGACCTTATTTTCAGCAACCAATAAAGATCAAAAGGGCAGCAGTCACTGGCAGCCACAGGAACCTATACATCCGAGCTCAAATATGCAAAATAACACACAATCCATTCCTTTTTTTATGAACAATAACACTACTGGACTACTATTTTGGGTACCAAGAAAAACCCCATGGGTTGTCCTCTGTGGAGCAAGAGATTAGAAGAAGAGATTAGAAGTTTTTGTGTGTGTGAGTATTTGAGTAAAGGTCAAGCTGAGTTGGTCAGCTAATTATGGGTCTTCAATGACCGGAGCAACAGGAGAGAGTGTGAATGAGTACGGCCCTCACAGGCCGTCTCTGATTGGGCAGCGTCCTGTAGAGCCACAAGAATGGACAGACTGGGTCGTCTGCTACTGTTCGATACATCACAGCTCTTTACCCCAATAAAAGACCAAGAAATCTAATCTAAAGGAATTTCATCTTTGTGGACCAACAGTCTGACTTCACAATATGGATTAGCGATTCATTAACTCACTCATACACGTGTACACATCACTAAAGCATTCTCTCACACACACTATGAATGTCAAACATTTTTCTTAAAGGTTTCATATTGATAAAAAAAAAGAGGATAAAGAATTATATAGTTCACAATCCAATTCAAAGTATGCGGTTTTATTTTTGTCTGGCCAGTCATCTTGTTCTCTGCCTGCCTTTTTCATTGTAGAATCCATCATCGCTGGAAAAATACAGGTTTTGAAGCATACACACGTTTTTGCAACAGAATTCTTCTGTCTACTCACGTCACGTAGCACACTGTAGTTTAAGACTCAGAATAACAGATAACGGTGGAATGTCTAAAACAAGATCTTCTGGCATGTACTCGCATGCTGAAAAGGTGCGTAAACAGGTAGACAGAAATATGTAACACTTGTACATTCAAATCATTTATAACAAAGGACAGAACAGGTGTCAAACAAAACACTTACGACACCTGTACTCTAAATAATGCTGGGTTAAAAACAACCCAAGTTGGGTTGGAAATGGACAAACCCAGAAATTGAGTTGTTTGAACCCAGTGAATGGACCCATTAAAACAACCCAATTTCTGGGTTTGTCCAATTTCAACCCAACTTGGGTTGTATTTAACCCAGCATTTTTTTAGAGTGTCATTTTGTTTTGTGTAGTGTCTAAATAAAAGCTTTCAGACATTAGACTATAAAAATAACATAAATGGAGTTTGTTTGAATAATGATATCATATTCCAAAAGTACCTAAAACATATAAAACAGAAATATTAAAGCATTATGAGTTAAGCTGCACAGAATGGGTTAAAAAGATTTTGTGCGTCATTAAATTGTAAACACTAAAACACGATGTAAACAAATGTTTGAAGATTTTTTTTTTAAAGCCTTTTAGACAGTTAAAAATTAATTTAGATGAAAAAAACTAAAGTTACTGCTAAACACAAAATTCATGAAGCAGCTAAATTTGCTCTGAATAACCTTGTGCAAAACAAATGAGAAGAAATGTTTGTAGATCTGACACTCTCAGTAGTTTGGTTTCTATGGCATATGAATGCAGTGCACGGACAGTGAGGAACACCTGAGAAAGAGAGGAGAAAGAATACAGATCTTTTTGGTATGTGGCACGAGTAAAGCACAAAAACTAAAAGTCATTGTGTTGTGCTCTTACTGGTGGAGAGCATGTGTGGGACAGAAGGAATGTCTTCAGAAGAGTCCTTTTATCTCCTCTGTCACAGGATCGAGGTCAATGTCATAGAAACACGGTCTAGTAGGCAAGCCTGGCATGGTGCTCATCTGAAAGAAATGCACAAGACAAGAAAACATTTTGATTGGCAACAAATATATATTTTTTAATAATCTATGGTAGATATAAGAACTGAAGGTAACACTTTAGTATGGGGAACATTCACTATTAACTACAACTTTTGCCTCTATAAACTCCTAATGCACTGCTTATTAATAGTTAGTGCGGTCGTTGTTAAGTTTAGGTATTGGGTTTCATTACGGGACGCAGAATAAGGCATTAATATGTGCTTTATAAGTACTAGTAATATGCATGCTAATAAACAACTAGTTAATAGCAAGAATTGAACCCTAAAGTAAAATGTTACCGAACTGAAATAAAATAAAAACTGAACTAAAGACGGATACATAGTTTGTTTTTGTTAAATGCACATTTGTATTAGTCTTTATGACCTTTAGATTCACTCAGAATGGTGGTACGCACACACAAAATACCTGCACGTGTAACTTTCACACTTTTATGTAGATATTGGGACATGTTAAGTACAAATGTACAAAAGAAATAGCCGTTTAGCAACTGTCGTTGAATCATGAATACTGAAACACTTGGATTAGTGTCCAATGAGGGCTAAAAGTCAACCCAAGCGCCCTCTTCATAGTAGCCCATCTACTGTCATACTAAGTCATATCTTCAACATTTAATACTGTATAAGGGAAACCTACGGGTGTGCTTTATATGATTGGAAGGAATGCCATGAAGGCACAGTCAAAAAAGGATACGTTGGATTTACTTTCTATGTTTTTATGTCAACTGGTTCCACGTAACTGGGTTGTTGTATTTAATTAACGTTGTTTATTTCAGTAAACTTACGTTTTTTCCGTAAGGTTATTTCAATGCCGTTTAGTTAAATCAGGTTAACATTCTTAATTTTGTCCAAAACTATTACGTTTAATTACTCTGAAATGAATATCAAACAAAAACCATAACAAGTAATCCAGTGTAATTACAAATTTAAAAAGGTTATTTAACAAGAAAACCTTTTACAAGATTGTATTGGCTAGCCAGAAGATGGTTTTGTTACATCCATGGCATGCCCAAAGTCGTTGTTTTTTTATTATTAACACACGCAGATCCTCACCCCGAGCACACGCTCTACACTTCACCACAATGATAACCTTCAAAAACACTAACTTTTAAATACCAACATTAAACATTACAAAGTCTCTCCATTTTCTCATCTTGTTAGAAATGCATAAAACAGCACTGTATTTAAACATTTCCTCTCCGAATTTGCAAAGCATGATGGGAAGTGATGTCCTGTTTGATTGGGTTACTTGATTGAAACATGTTATCTCAAAATAAAAACATTAAGTTATGTCAAAGAGTAACGGTTTTAAGTCAGTTTAACATGAAGCAGTTACATTTGATCCAGAAACCTGATATAATGGTGTTAAATCGAGATGAGTTACTTAAAGTCAACAGCATTATTTCTATAGAAACCGCCTGATGTGTTATTTTGGCAACGGGTCTTTAGGTCAAAGATGAAGTGGTTTGGGAGGACCGCATTTATTCAGATTAATTCAGTTTAAATACGTCAAAAGCATTAACAAGTCAGTGTAACTTTTTAGCATCGAAGCCATTTAATTAATACATATCATGTTGGTAGCATTGACAGTAAGTTTCTGTGCTTCTGAATGTATGCAAACCCCTGAGCTCTTTACAACCGCGGTGGTCAAACACTGCCACAACCCTAATTCAGCCTCAAAGAAGTTAAACACGTTAAACAAACCACACTGCTAAATATATTCAAGGCAAATCGTGTTACCTTCAAATGACTTCACTAGTAGACAAATCTAAACTACAAACAGAGGCTAATGCTGGAGACCATAAAACCAGACCTTAAATCATTTAATGAACGCAGCTCTTAAAGAGACAATTGTGCTTCTTCCGAATGTTGGTTCTTGCTGAAACTGATGTGTCTATTACAATAAAACATGGAGATACCAATCATCCTAATGTTTTAGAATATGAAGGAAAGATTTTTGCAAATACTGAAAGGTCATGGTATATTACAAAATAAATATTCACAATGTCTGTGTGATTTTTTTCCTGGTACTTTTAGACTTGGAATGCAGTTAATAAAGTAAAACATAAGGTCATCATTTTTATGTCCAAAACAACCAAATCTGAAGCCAGCGGTCAAACCAAATGATTACATAAAAGAAAAAGAAAAATACACATCTTTTAAAATACCACAGATTAAAATCAAGTGACTGGCATACATGTGAGACATGCAAAAGAAAGGAATTATCTAAATTAAATTATCATTAAAAAACAGACCAAGACAGAGGAAACAGTACATCATTTATCCAGCCCAGACAATGAAACTGTACAACTCTCAGATATACCGTCCTGCTCTATAAATCTCAAATACTTCCTCATGACTGATCACTCAGGTGACCATCAGAGGATGAAGGAAGACGTTATCCACCTCAACCAAAAACATTCAACCAAAGCAAACTAGCTGGGTTTCCATCCAAACGTGAAGCAAATATTTTCAAAGTTTCGCAAAAAAAAAAAAAAAAGTGAATTAGGTGCGTTTCCATCAAGTTGTTCGAGTGGATGACGGTGGAATTGGTACCCTAGTAACCAACAGGAAATAAAACACCATCAACGGAAACAGTGACATGGGTTTAATGTTCGCTGCTACAATTTTTTTTTCGACAAATGCGTTTCCATCTCCCATTATTCTCATTAACTCTTTTTTGCAAAAGTCAAAAACCAGCTCAAGTTAGTGTAGAAACGTATTTGCGAATTAAGGGATTTTTTTACATTTTATTTACTTAAGCATTTCCATCACTTGTTTCTGAAGCGAAACTTCAACATGCGCATAAAAACGGTGATGGAAACGCTCTCAAACGTCATTTTACTTACGATTCAAATCTCACTAAACTCTTGTTCTTGAGAGACGGGTCAGTACCAGTTTATCTGGAACAGCTCCTCAGAATCATAACCTGTAAATATGAATAATTATTGATGTGTATATTTTCTACCGGGTGTTCAAAATGCGTAGTTTTGTGTTTTATATTGTGTAAGTTTCCGGCTAACTCGTGTTATTACTGTCTTACTGAAATACTTCAGCTCATCAGCTGTGGGCCACTATTACCTCAAACTGAGTCTATTAATGCAGATCGTCTGTCGTTCTTACTACTGTGAGGAAAGAGAAAGGATGGAGTGAGATTTGTTTTCCATCAGTCATTGACGTCAGTGCTGGGCTCACGTATGCGCTGTTATTGAATCAGTTCCCGCATGTGCACCAATAAATGAGAAATACACACATGGGTTTGTTGATGGACACACACTTGTTAATGCTGATGGTTAGGAATTACAGCTCAACATTGCAAAAAAATTGCATTTCTTACTCAGTATTTTTGTCTTGTTTCTATTCAAAATATCTAAAAATAAAAATTACATTAAGAAACATTTACTAGAAGTAAAAATTGTCTTTTTTTGGAAAAAATAACTCAAAATTAAGAGAGTTTTTGCTTAAAATAAGATAAATGATCTGCCAGTGGGGTAAGTAAAATAATGTTCTTTTAAGACTATTTTCCTTACCCCACTGACAGATTAGTTATCTTATTTTAAGCAAAAACTCTTAATTTTGAGTTATTTTCCCCCCAAAACAAGACAATTACTTTTGCTTGTCTAGTAAATACTTCTTGTTAAAAGAATTTTTAGATGTTTGGACTAGAAACAAGACAAAAATACTAAGTAAGAAAAGCATTTTTTTTGCAGTGAACATCCCATAATGAACCTCAAAATGAGTAGCGAATCACTGAGAAACTCCTGCTCAAGTCGTCCTTGTGATGGAGGTTCAGGTTGAATAACTAGTTCTTCAATGTTTCATCATCGGACTCGCGCTCGGATTGATGTGGTGAAATCGACGTCATCCTTTACAGTGTCCAATCACTGAGCTTTAGGAAGCCTCTGGAGCTGAGGTTCAGTTATGGTGATGGACGTTTAGCTTCTGAAACACGAGCTGTACACGGTAGACCAATCACAACAGACTGGGCCATCTGGCCAATCAGAGCAGAGTAGCTCAAAGAAAGGAGGGCTTTAGAGAGACCGATCCATCCGTCAGTCGTTTGAGAATCATTGAACACTGAGGTGATGTGCAATGCATATTATGAGAAAATGAAAGTGTTTTTTGACCTTTGATACATGTAAACCTGTTGTAGGAGACAACAAAACTAAATCAGGAGCCTTTGAAATAGCACAATAGGGGCCCTTTAAGCAAAGATACCCACAATTATTCCCATAATACAAAATACTCTATGTAGTAACTGTTTAAGAACAAATGGCAACTTGATTAATTTGAGCATTTGGATCAAATGGGCCATGTTTTCCTTACCGCAGACCATTGTGTCTGTTAATAGTTTCTACCGAACATGCTCATTGCACCATTCTGCTATTGATGTGTTCATGTCAGCGTGTTGGTCAGGTTGCCAAAACACCATAAGCCTTCCAGCAGTATCATCAGGAATTCATTGTGCGGTTTACAGCAGACACGGTTTTGGGCAATAAATTTCCTGAGCTGAATGGAAGCTAAGATCCGCTGAGTCCCATTGTTCTCTGGCTGACCCCTCCCGCACATATCTGCTGCATGACATCAGTTACTTCCTCCTGTAAGCCCCATGCCTGCTTTGTCCCTCAGGGGCCGGCACTGAAAGTAACAGCAGACTAACACACACCTGTCTGTGGCCTGAGCCGCACAGTAATGAATAGAAATGATTGGAACAGATATGGCTTTCCTGTATAATGATTACATGCCATTTAAAATGTAAGTTGTACCTAAGCAAGACTGAAAGACAGGGAACATGTGTTCATAAAAATAAATAAAAAACACCTTTATAGCCCTTTTTACAGTTATACTATAAAAATACTAAGAACATGTGTGACATTTACTATCATCCTTCCCTCATGCCATTTTGACACCAACATTTTTCTTTTTTTTGAGTTAAAGGTGCACTATGTAGTATTTTTGCAGTAAAATATCTAAAAACCGCTAGGCCGGTGTTATATATTTTGTTCAGTTGAGTACCTGCAATATCCCAAATGTTTCCAACTATTTGTAAATTGTGAGAAAATTGCTATTTTAACTAAGGACAGGGACGTGTCAGCATAGTGTTTGAGCTATGTACATTTAAACACACTTAAATGTATCTAATATGATAAACAGAGCTGCTTCACCTTATAATCATGACCGGAAAAAGCGGAAGTGCGAGCGCCCGGCGACTGTGTCCCGTCCCATAATAATAAAAGTCCCAGTACTCGCGAGCCGTGTGTGTGTGTAACAATCGCTCCAGCGGCCGTGCTCAGCTCCACAACACTCGGTCCTGCTCTGCTTTACACTACAGTAACGTTAATAACCGCATCCATGAACGTGATTTCTGCCCGAGTCCTATTTTCCACCAGCTGTGAGGTGAAGACCACATGGCCCAAGATGCTGCGCTCACACCTGGCATCATCAAACTACGCCTTTGTTTAGAATAGGCGCCCTCCAGTGGACGGAAAGTTGCATAGTGCAGCTTTAACGTAGGACTTTTGTTGCACTTGAAACACGAATACACAAAATGTACTGGATTTGAGGAGTTAAAGTAAAAAATCCTTCCCTCGCGGGTCAATTTTGACCCCCTTAGGAATGAATGGAATGTGAGGAATGCTTCA
Organism: Pseudorasbora parva; assembly: GCF_024679245.1. NCBI lineage: Eukaryota > Metazoa > Chordata > Actinopteri > Cypriniformes > Gobionidae > Pseudorasbora > Pseudorasbora parva. The sequence continues at coordinate 4,779,061 of NC_090186.1, read as the reverse complement.
GTAAACATAGAAAAACCTAAAATTGACTAAACTAAAAATGCTACAACTTTCCCAAAAAAAAGATTTTGTAATGTGTATCTGAATGCATTCTGAAGCGAAACTGACTTTAGCACCCAGCGGAACAGCTCATTTGCTTCATATAGAGCTATAAGAGTCATCAAATATCATCTTATGTTATTATTGAACTTATGATTGGCCCAAAGCAGACTCCTTACATCAGCACGCTCTGATTTCATTCATGCTCATGCCGATAATCGTCATAGACACAGCATTATACCGGTAATTTACTGCTAATGTGACAACTTTCCTTACTCATAAACTGCCAGAAGCAATGTACTGGTATTTTTGAAAAGGTCCTGTTCATTCACAATCATAATTTACCAGTAAAGACTGTATGTGTGTAACGGCTAATATAAACCACAACAGTTTGTTTCAGTGTCGTAACTGCTCACGCTTGCCAAAATCTATGATCTGTATGTAGATTAATATTAGAACTTGTCAAGAACTTAAGAAAATAATTAATTGTGAAATCACTTATGCATGTTGTTAAAAATAAACCTCAGACATCCAAATGTATATCTTAAACTGAGAAGTTTTTTTTTTAGGTAATTTTTTTGAAGAATGATTTTACTATAACCTCTATCAAGGATATTTTTTCACATTTAACGACCTCTTGAATGAAATCTTTCAATTTATATGTCCTTTAATGTTTAAGAACTGACTTATTAACATCTGATTGTATTACACGCAAGTCAGCAAAAGAACTCGATTTGAGGAAAGAAATATAGCAGCAGATCGAGAGATGATGAGATTACTCTGAAGAAGTTCAAAGCATTGGCAGTACATTCTGAGAGGGGTTGAAGGTGAGAGATCACGAGTGCTGGCCGTGCGTCCCGCAGCAGGCCCGTGGAGATGAAAGGGGTCACAGCACGCCCCACCCCGACCCTGACCCCGCATCGTAGCCAGACCTCACTCTCAACCCGGAAATGAGCTTCCTTTCCTAAGCCTCGCCCAGCCCACAAAACACACAATGACAAAAAGATTCAAAAATGCTGGCTCGATCAAACTGGGGCTATTAAAGGAAACTTCGGCAAGAGGAAGGGCTAGAGCCAGTTAACACAGCACGAAACATCTGTGCACAGATATTAGGGCCCTATGGGTTCCCGTGATGCGGAAAATGCGGATGAAATTGCGGAACCCAGTCATAAAAGCAGAATTTACTGCAGAATGCAGAATTTGACAAATGAATACCAAGCAGGTCAGTACACTTAAATAAAAATCACGACATAGACCAGTGTCTGTGAATATTAAACTACAAAAACTATTTAAATATGAATCCTGCATGTTCTGAGTGTCACTGTGTGAACGAATGGCGCAAACACACAGTTTCATTACACACACACATTTCTTTTTGTGAAATGTGGGCACATTCCATAGGTGTAATGGTTTTTATACAGTACAAACCATATTTTCTATTCCCTTACACTGCCCCAAAACCTACCCATCACACACACACACACTGCCCCAAAACCTACCCATCACACACACACACACACACACACACACACACACACACACACACAGTCCCTAAACCTGCCCATCGCAAGAAACATTCTGCATTTTTACTTTCTCAAAAAAACTCATCCTGTGTGATTTATAAGCATTTTGAAAAGTGGGGACATGGGTAATGTCCTCATATTTCACCCTCTCCTTGTAATACCTGTCATACCCATGTCAATATACACATTTGTGTCCTCAAATGTCACAAAAACATGCAAAATTAAGCGGTCACCAAATCAAATCGCATAAATAATGAGCTTTTTCAGGGTCCCTGGAACTCCTCAGGTCAAACTGGTTGGCAAAAATAGACGCACAATCACCACGATATCATCAAATCAAAATCAAACCTTTAACCTTTTTTTTTTAAATGGTCGAAGCAGCAGATCTAACTTTTTTTTTACATTTATCTTCATGCATGCATGTATATAAAGGTTTTTCATTTATAGCTTTGCAATTTTAAAAATTGAATCCACCAGCTGGGTTTAAGAAGAAAGCAGAGAAAACGTTGGAAAAGGATGGAATATTTTAATAAAAAGCCACAAACATGCGCACACATAAAAGACAAGCAAGGGTCCTTCATCGGTTGACCCCTCTCACTCAGGAAAAGCCCACATGCTCTCAGGGTGTTTTTATTAGGCCGTCTCACAGGTTTCATCATGAATCCTAAGTGAGAATCCAATAGACTTTCATTAATGAAAACTGCCTTGACCAAACATTGTCAGGAATTCAGACAGAGAGATATATATGCCTTAGGCCAAGCAATATTGTTTTTTAGAGAGCAAAAACAGAAAGGCAGAGGAATTTGGCCTGAGCGCTGTTTTTAAGAGTCCCAATGAGGTCATAGATCATAGGTTCAACCGTAATCCTGGATCCTATTAGTAACTGAAACATCCAGTTACTCACCAGCAAAGGAAGTAATAAGTGAGGGATAATCCACAGATAGCTGTGCATTAAACGATTTGAATGCTCGGCGTGGAGGAAAAGAACCGCTCGACACGAAACTGAAAGATGGTTGCATCCACAAAGTGCATTTAAACAGCTATTTAAGTGCATTGCACAGCTAGCCGTGGTTTATCCTGCTTATACCATGGTCATTTTCTAAAGTTTTAATTGTGCGCTTCAATGATAATTCACTGCAATAATATAGAACGGAGATTCAATTGACTTGAAACTACCGGTGCATTAAACGCATTTATTGCACACCTTTCAGCCAATCAGAACAGAGTATGTTATAAAAGAACAGGATATGAAGTAGCCTGACGTGGTCACACTTAATTCTAGTCAGAATATGAGTCTGATACTGCTTCATTTGTCTGTGATTATGGGGTGTGTTTCAACCTAACCAGGAAAGACATCAATTGAATAGACCTACAACCAATCAGAACAACAAAACTATGCATAACGTTGTCAAATGTCAACAGAACTAAACTGCACTGTGTTGCCAAGTCTGTGTTTTTCCCGCGGGTGTTTTCCATGTCTGTGGGTTGAAGCAACCTCAATTATGTGATATATAGACCCAGGAATGCACATTTTAGCAGGCAACCTTGCCAAAATAACACACATTTAACCCCCAAACGGCATCTTTTCCGAAGAATTACTCCTCTAAGGATCAAGTTAGGGCTGAAACGATTCATCGAGTACCTCGAGTTAATCGAATCAAAAAAATCCTCGAGGCAAAATCATCTGTCTCGATGCTTCGCTTAGTCCATTTAACTACACACAGATATTGCAGAAAGACATTTTTTGTGTAAGGACTCTGAGTATGATCGGATTGCGGTTATATCCGCGGTTCAGGTGCGTAAACATCCCAAAAATTGCAGATGGATGAGAGAAATCGTTACTATGTTGATTTTAATAAAGACGCGGATCTCTTGCTCCAAGTTAACCTGTCCAATATGTTGCTTCAGTAAAGGAGTAAATGAGCTGAAGCTGACACATGTAAGTTAAGTTGCACAGCATAAATACAATGTTTAGTTATTTATATTATTTATAGAATATTAGAATATTTATAGAATATAGAATTTATAGAATATTTATATTTAGATTAGCATTATTGTTATTTATATTACTACTATTTAGATGTATTGGTTTGTAGGTTTAGTTTTATATTGAACTATGTTTACCTTTTTAAAGTAATTTGAAATAGATTTTTATTTAATATAATATGGCAATTGTATGCATTAAAATAGTTTAGTTTCACAGTTATTAATGTATGCAATTTCAGCAAAAACGTAATTTTTCTAAAAAGAAAACAAATTAGATGTTAATTTTAAGATGCCTGTCTTATTGTCTCTTATTGCTCTTTAATAAAGAAAAAGTAATTATTATCCGATTAATCGATCGATTAAGTTGAAGATTAATCGATTACAAAAAGAATCGATAGCTGCAGCCCTAGATCAAGTCCAGACCGAACTGCCCAAGCTCAAATGTTGCGGGGCTGTATTTCGGCTGGCATCTAGGCTAGATATGAAGGGGATGCGGATGGCATCAAAAGATTTATAGCCATCAAATATTTTTGCAAGGAAAGAGTAAACATGCAGATAGAATGGAAAAGGAGAGTTTCCATCAGATTTTGAGGATAATCACTTACAGTTCCAACTAAAGGGTAGATGAACCCTGCCCCAATGCTGGCACGGACGTCTCTGATGGGCAGGATAAAACCGGTAGGAACACCTTTTTTCTCCGGCATGTGAGAGAGAGACAGGTGGGTCTTGGCCATGCAGATAGGAAGAGCACCGAAACCCTGCGAGAAGAGATTGACAGACCGTTAATACACACATCAGCTCTGGGCTCTTGACATCCGTTAACCAGAGAGTTGAGAGATGCCCCATTAGGCCAAGATCATCTAACCATTTCATATCAATCAGCACACAGCTCAAGAAACATATTTGCTACCAATATAAAACATCAGATGCAAAAAAAAATATTAAAAACGGTTAGAAAATGTTAAAAGTTAAAGCAGTACCGTTTTTCCACATTGTAAACGTGTTTTCTATTCTTTGTCCTCAAAAGTTTGAAACTTTAGTAGCAAAGAGTTGGTCAATTTCCATTAAGCAGCTATCAGTTTTAATAAATACATTAAAAAATATGCTTGTATAAAAAGTATACAAGTATAAAAAGTATTATATTGATGCATATAACTCCTCTGGTGATCTTCGTGTGTTGGTCAAAAATGACAGAATATGTTTTAAAGCAAATCCAAATCAATTGAGTATATTTCTGTGAATGTGAGCACATTCATTATCCTCAAAGAAAATTAAAGCATTTAAAGGGCAGCATTTAAATCCTTAAAGAGTCCACCTACGAGTGTGTGGATTAACAAAGAACTTGAATAGTATTAGTATTATTAATATTAATTTTTATTGTTTTTATTATTTCATTGAAATGAATGCACTATATTTAAATTCAATAATGTTTTGTATTTAATATTTTGTATTTTTAGGAGATTTTATGGTACTAAATTATATTTATGCTATAGTTATAATCTATTTATTCACTTTTTGTGCATAGACCTGAAAATGAAATTTCTAACTTAAACTGTTACAAATCTTGAAAAGATCTTTAGTTTGATCTCTTTTCAAAGGTGATCATTTTTTTAAAAGTCTAAGTGAAAAAAAAGTGAACTTAAAAAACGTTACAGAATTTTACTATGTTTATTGTTATAAAAAAACTTGTATTTTACATTTTTTATGTGAAATATATATAATTTCAAAAACACGTTTCACTCTAATACAGCACAAAAAAAGAAAAAGAAAAAGCAAAGTCATAAGTCGAAAGTCGAAATTTGAGCTTGATATCTAAAAAAGTGAGCTTTCAGTGAGATTTTGTTAGGGCGCAGTACCAAAAGTTTCCACTAGAATAAATGAATCTCCCATTCATTTCCAATGTGCTCATTTTTGACTGTGAGGAACACAACTTTTTTCGGGACCACTTAACCTTTGCGAATCATGTCCATGATGTGTGTGTTCACACAGCAAGTGGCAAACCTTTTACCAAGTTTCATACCATTCTGATAAAAATTATTATTAAAAATACATAAATAAATTAACATTTTGACCGAAGAGCACCAAAAGGTTAAAATGGATAAAATAGAGATAAATATTAAAAGGTTGAAAATATTTATATAACCTATAAAAACAAGCTCAAATATCAAAACTGTACCTGTTGATTGTAGTAGTCTATTTTAGCTTGAGCCTCCGGTGAAAGCTCAATGTCGTCAGCTCCATAAACCTTCTGTGCAATTGTCCGAATTTTCTCTACAATAGGATCCTGTTACAAAGAAGAAGAAAAAACAGACCACAATAATTACTTAAAAAGATTTTGAGTTCTTATTGATTTACCCCTACTCTTCCTCTCTTGATTTGTTATTATCAGCTTTTAAATGTAGCTTCTGCCTCTCTGGTGGTCATAAATCTCCCAGTCAGTTCTCTATAGATGATTGGGATAGCAAGTGCCCAGACCTCTAATAGGATAATAAAGGCCAGCCAAAGCCAAGAGCAGAAATTACCGTGCCTTTCATAGCATCACTTAATCAGAGTCACAACCTCCAAACTCACTGAGGTTAACTCAAACCAGCTGATGGCTTCACAGCCTTCCACCTCAACCTGACATGCACACTGCAAAGGGCACAAAACACTACTTTAGATACAATCATATTTAAACCACCCATCACAATCAATTTGGTCTGTTATTGAGGGGATTCAGTTTTACTTGAGCGCAATATTTCGCTTTATTAATGTTCGTATTGGTCTATTTTGTTGCTCTTTTTACACAAATGATCACATCTGGCCCCACCTGCAGATTGTACAGGAGCTGAAATCGGCTTTCCTGAGATGCGGCTTCCTTCACAGCATGTGCCAGCTCCACACAGCCCCGCCCACCTCTGGACCAATGATGACACGGGACAGCGGCTGAGGCCCCAGAAGCCTCTGCGATGCGGCACACCAAGTCGATCTCAGCTTGAGTGTCAGTCCTTTAAAGGAAGAGAAGTGTTATTGGTTCTGACAAGGCAAATCAAAATGGCACAGCCCAAGATACTGGTAGGACACTCGTAAAGGGTTAGTTCACCAAAAAATTAAAATTATTTTATTAATTACTCCCCCTCATGTCGTTGGACACCTGTAAGACCTTCGTTCATCTTCAGAACACAAATGAAGATATTTTTGTTGAAAGCTGATGGCTGAGAAAGGCTTCAGAAAGGCCTCAATTGGCATTCAGGACATTCCCACTCACAAGACCCATAAAGGCACTAAAGACGTCGATACAAAGTCCATCTCACTACAGTGGCTGTACAATAATTTTACCAAGCAACGAGAAAAGTTTTTGTGTGCAAAAAAATCAAAATAATGACTTTATCCGCCAAGATATTGTCTTCCGTGTAGGTCTCAGATGTGAACTCACGCGATAGCGGCGCTCCTCCTCTTCCGGGTCACGTATTGAACGGCGGATCTGCGTCCTATTCTCACGCATGCGTCAAGTTCACTTCAATAACTTAGTGGATAAAGTCGATATTTCGATTTTTATAAATCTAATTTTATAAAATCCAATAACTATTTTCGTCGCATTGTAAAATTATTGTACAGCCACTGTAGTGAGATGGACTTTGTATCGACGTCTTTAGTGCCTTTATGGGTCTTGTCAGTGGGAATGTACTGAATGCCAATGGAGGCCTTTCTAAAGCCTTTCTCAGCCATCAGCTTTCAACAAAAAATATCTTCATTTGTGTTCCGAAGACGAACGAAGGTCTTACGGGTGTCCAACGACATGAGGGGGAGTAATTAATGAAATAATTTTTATTTTTGGGTGAACTAACCCTTTAAACGAACACTCCTCTGTTTTTAGAAATAGGGAAAATTCAACTTCTTTCCTACATTTAGATATGTGGGCAAATGCATTTTTGTATAAGTGCATTGTTTTAGTTTAGCAGGGTCACCGCTAGCTTAGCTTAGTATAATGAATGGAATCCTATGTTGCTAGCTAGCATGTCCCAAGTAAAAGTGATTAAAAAAAATGAATTACTTCTTGCGGCCTGCGTATTCACAATGAGTGCAAATAGCGATGCAGGTTAGTTCACTCAAAAATGAAATTTCTTTAATTAATGACTCACCCCCCAATGTCGTTTCCCACCTTCATCTTCAGACACATTTTAAGATATTTTATATTTAGTCTGAGGGCTTTCTGTCCTCTGAATGTAAATGTCCAGAAGGGAATAAAAACATCATCACAGTTGTTTATATGTGACATCGGTTGGTTAGTTAGACTCCTTTGAAGCGTCGACAATACATTTTCGTCCAAAAATAACAAAAACTACGACTTTATTCAGCATTGTCTTCTCTTCTGTGTTCCTCAAATAAAGATTCAAATGTTCATGTATCATGATTCAGATCGCATGGCAAACTGCTGAAATTACGTGGCAATAGCGATACGAATCACGAATCAATCTGCTGATTCTCGACCGTTTGAATCTTTATTTGAGAAACGCGGAAGAAAAGACAATGCTGAATAAATTCGTCGTTTTTTTAAATGTTTGGACCAAAATGCTTTCATGCTTGTTGACGCTTCAAAAGAGTCTAATTAACCCACTGATGTCACATATGGACAACTTTGATGATGTTTTTATTCCCTTCCGGACGTGGACAGCAAGTGGGCACACACTTACATTCAGAGGACAGAAAGCCCTCGGACTAAATCTAAAATATCTTAAACTGTGTCTGAAGATGAACGGAAGTCTCACGGGTGTGGAATGACATTAGGGTGAGTCAATAATGAAAGAAATTTCATTTTTGGGTGAACTAACCCTTTAAGACTAGGCTATTTCCTAGGCAGATATTGACTTGGTACTATATTATGGGGAAGCATATTTTTAAACAGTTTTTGGGAGAAAATGCATGCTGGAGAATGAGTTTTTCTAGATCAATCCTTACTTGAAGACATTCAGAGCAACAACCACCGGGACTCCAAAGAGATGAGCGATCTGAATCTGCTTCTTCAGGTTACTGCAGCCGTCTGCAACCAGCTGCAAATTCTGATCAAGAAAGTAACATTTAATTCATAAGACTTTAAATAAATGCATTTGAGAGAAAGGACCTAGACAAACACTGAAAGCATTAAAATCTTAGTTTGATCTGAATGGTTCATCAGGATCTTCATGAAAGGATGAGTGGGTTTGCCCTAGAGTCATACGTCATCTAACCAGCTTAGCTTTCAGAGGAAACTTCCGTCTCTCGTTTACTGAGCAAAAGTCACGGAGAATAGCGCTCCAAAGCTCAGGAGACATGCTTTGCAGCTTTCTGTTACTCATTACAGAACCACACAATTAGCTTAAGCACTTGAGTTATTTTCTCAGCTGGGTTGCTTTAGAGAGACTGATGAAAAGCAGGTCTGGTATTTCTTAGACTACAACTCCCATTACGCCTCTGTGTCTCTAGCTTCAACAACATAGATTGTATTTACCCTGTTAATTGAATAACACAAACCACATTAGGGAGGAAGAGGGGAGCTGGAGATGTGCTCTGGGCCTTTGGTCAAACACTCATTCATTTACTCCCCGACCTCCTTCCAACCCTTTTTATTTTCATCCTGCCCATGGGGAGCAATATCGCCACTTATTGTTGGAGTAGGATAGTACATAAGTTGTGTTAACCCTAAAATGGGTGACAAACATTTGAGAGGCTGTGGGGAGAGGCAGGAAAAGTGTAGGTCTCATTTCTCGGTTTCATGTTGAAAGGGTGTTGTTTGTGAATATTTAAATCTGGTGACGTCCTTCATACATTCTGTGTGGCTCGTGGGCAGCATTTAAAACAACATGATCTACACGCCTTACAATGAAAATTATATTATTTGTTATATATTTGGAGGGGACAACCATGTTTAAAAAGTTAAGCATTAGCTTATTACATTTGTTGAAATTTTATATATTTAATTAAAAAAAAAATCATAATCTGTCTGTAAATGTTTGCATCTCCCAGGATACTTCACCCCATAGGGCGTATAAATTAATTGAAAAAGACTGCTTGTTTGGAAATGCGTGTTACAACATTTTAGCCACATTTTTTAAATCATTTATTCTCTTCTAATTATAAATTATCTATTTTCATTTATTCTCTCATAACTTAAACTAAACATTCTTTGTGTGTGAATATTTTAGAAATGTGTACATTTTAGGTTGACGCATATAGCAGAGAATCGACTGGGCTCATGACGGTCACTTATGTGACTTGCTTGACGTTAAAAAGAGTTATTAAATGCAATAACTCCTTACAATCTCGTGCTGTCTGACACACACACACACACACACACACACACACACACACACACACACACACACACACACACACACACACACACACACACACACACACACACACACAGAAAAACATTGATCTTTAAATTATATTATCAGATTTGTGACAAATGTTTTGCTAAAGCACTGCTGGTCACTTTCAGAAGTTGTAGCGATGCTTTCTTTTCCCGAAAAGAATGTGAAACACATAAATGGTGTCATTCTCAGTTTTTAAATAGATTATACACACTAATAGCAATACCGTATCGCATTATTTAACAAGGTATTGCATATTGCATTTTTCTTCAATATCGCACAGCCCTAGGTCCTAGAAATTTGCCAATGACCAAAATTGCTGAAAAACCTGTTGTACACAATCTACTTAATGCCTTCTGTCCTGATCGATAGTTCATACTTTTATTAATTTAGTAAAGTCGTTTTTGCTCACAAAACTTTTAAATGTAAAAATAAATAAATGTAAGATGAACATTTACAGGACTGAAGCAACTTGGGTTTACTTGATTATTCATACATCATTTTTTTATGTTAAAATGTAATTATTTTTACATTTTTTCATGTTAATGATGCAATTCATTACAGTTCTTATTTCAAAATAAAATAAACAAAAACAAAAAAAATCGAATTGTATTCTGTGTCCTAAGAAGATGGAAAATAGCAATACATTATTTTTCTGATTTCTCTATGCTCTTGCCATTTTTAGGGTTAAAAAAGAAAGAACATCATGTTCTTACTAAATTAAAATCCCTAAATCAACAAACTAAATCTACAAATATGGTAATTTGAAGCAAGATTGGGAAATAAACCTGCTTACCTCATCGATATATTCTTTGGGCAGTGGTACACCAGCTTTAACCTTTAAAATACAGATATATGAAATGTTTTTTTAATGCAGTCATGCACATGTGAATATGCACACACATACACACACACACTTACATTTGGTCCACCTCCATGCATCTTCAGAGCCCGTACAGTGGCTACCAGCACCACAGCATCAGGCCTCAGCCCAGACGTCCGACACTTAATGTTGAAGAACTTCTCCATGCCAATGTCCGCACCAAAGCCAGCCTCCGTCACTGAGCAAGGAAGGATCAGGAAATCAAACAATGTTGAGAGCTTTTATAAATAAGACATGATATAATTGATAATGATATAAACAAACATTCTGCATCAATGCCTTATTATCACTGCACAGAGCCAGATAAACATGCTTTCTCACACGTACACATGGAAGCAACCTACAGTTATGTAAAAACCTAATTGTCCCCACATTCCAGGAAGAGTTTTTGCCATTCATCTCTAATAAGGCTATAATTAGAGCCATCTTAAGTGAGCATGTAAGTGCTCCACATGTGTTACTGTCATCATGAGTGAGAGATCAGTGCTGACACTGGTGTTCAACACATGAGCAGCACAAACGCTTTTGTGTATGAGAGACATCTACTGTTTGTGTTTGAACAGGTCAGCATTAATGTGTGTATGTGCCAATGAATAGTAAACATGTGTGTAGTCGTTCCACGTATCCATTTTTCCCAGAACCCTGCAAGCTTCCTGTGCTACTTCCCAGGCCTTTAGAGCAGGAGGGAATGGGAAGGGTAATGTTGTTATTTCCACCAGAGAGGTCTGGCATATTTTCGGAGGTTCTGCGCGTGCGTGCATGCGTGTGTGTGTGTGTACTACCAGTCAAAAGTTTGGACACACTTACCCATTCCCATTCTGTGTCCAAACTTTTCCATGGTAGTGTATGTGTGTATGTACTTCGGAGTGAGGACAAAGTGAGCATAGTGAGGAATTTTAGCCAGTCCTTACTTTCTGACACCCATTTAAAGGGCTGTTTGAGGGTTAAGACTAGGGGTGGTATCGTTAAGGTTTTAACGGTATTACTACTCTTATCGATACTGCTTATCGGCCCGGTACTTTAACGGTATTCTTATCGGTACTTTTTGAGAGATATATATATATATATATATATATATATATATATTCATTCTAGTAATCAAATGTAAAATAACACTGCATAGTTTATCATAAATAGCCTAAATTAATGCTAATTAAAGCTGAAGTTATTCATTCAAGAGCTGTGAGTGATTTATTTACACTGCTGCCTCTTTAAGACAGATGTGCAGATCTATAGGCGACTGATAATAGGCAGATCATGCACTACATTTTCTCACCCGAATATATTCATAATAACTACGTCCATTTTAGACACAAACTGTGTAGTGTTTAAGAGACTCTCCAAGCCGGTCATTTTGACATAGATGTTTGTGTACATTTGATTGTTTAGACGCGGGCGGTTTTTAGAGCGCACACCAACTTGGGAACAATCTCTTGCGGACATTTTTGTGCTTTTAATCGCTCTTTTTATTATTAAACGCGTCCCACAATTTACCAACAGTAGCTAGTCTGTATTTTACAGCAATCACTGATCGTGTTTTATGGAGAAATGAAAGGGAATAAGTCTCTCTCTCTCTCTCTCTCTCTCTCTCTCTCTGTGCATTTTCAAAAGTACCGACAGCAGAACCGATAACGTCCGAGCTTATCGATACAACGGTCTTTCAAAATTCCCCCCCAGGGCCCGTTTAATACCGGTTTTCGGTACCCATCCCTAGTTAAGACTTGGCTTTAGGGTAGAGCTTAGGCAAGGGCATAATATCAATGGATGTCCTCAAATAACAACAAAGAATGAAAGGAAGGCAGGAGGGGATGCCTATGAATGAAGGGAGAGAAAAGAAATATCCGCGATCACTGAAACCAACTCAAAACGATGTAGTATACATGCCTAGCCAGTGTGTGGCGCTGTAATTCTGCATCAGAAATACACAAAAAACGGAGAAGAAGAGTTGTGGCTAGAAGGGGTACAGCAGTGGTTGGAGGTGAGGCAAAATCTCACGATAAAATAACAATAAATACATTTGCTACTTAACAGATGTGTTTAACGCCTACACCTACACCTACCCCAACCCTAAACCCACCCATACAATAATGCAGATACGGTAATTAAATAACGAGATATTAATGTGCTCATGCCTTCACCCCTATACTAATTTGTCCAATCCCTCTAGCTCCTCCCCCTTCCGAGTAATGGGGTTGTCACCCCCCCCTCCCCCCCATATACATGACATAGGTGGGTGGAGCTTGGGTGGGTGGGACTTGGGAAGGACTTGGGTGGGAGGGATTTAGTACTTGGGTGGGTTGGACTTAGGTGGGTGGGAAACGGGTGGGTGGGACTTTGTACGGAAACGCAAGATTGTCCTTTTCAGATTTATCCACTCTGGGACCCGGTTTCATTGGTCTTGCCTTGGTCTCACCTTGGTTTAAGTTTAGATGGTCTTGACTAAAACACTAGAAGGAGGTGCACAGAACTTAAACCTCAAAATCCACTGTCAGTATTAAAGCACAAAATGAGCCTACTGTTGACGTTATCTGTAATTTTCCTTATGTATGCGTATGTGAAAGGCCAAGGGAAAAAAGAAGCACAGAATCAGAGCGTTATCCTGGAGGCCACGCTTACGACCTTGGGAAGACCAGCTGCTGTAGGACAGTAAAGCACCATCTATATAAAACTCCCTCTAAATGAGTGTACATCACCAGGCCTCGTGTCAGCCATACAATCATTAGTCAGGCTCAGATTTACAGACGTCTCGGGTCTGAGAGAGAATGTGAGTTGGGGAGTATGTTATCGCCCTTCAGGAACTTTCATAGAATTCAGATTTATCAGCACATCTATCAGTCTGAGGCCTGAGTGTAATCAGTTTAGTTTGAGTAGACTAAAGGTTACTACCATGCGGCTCTGGTATTCCTGAGCACTGCAGTGGTTTTCCTGTGAAGCGGATCTGTTGTGTATAATCAGCTGATAGGCAGCGTCCTCCCTCTCACCCGCAGCAAAAACACAACATACCACACATACCTTGGCTCCAGGTAACGCATACACGCGTCCCCCTTCTTCACTAACATCTCGCAAAAGTCAACAAACTCCCAGCATTCCTGGGAGTTTGTTGCTGTTCCTGCTGTTTGTTGATGTTGATGCTCCAAGTCTAATATGAATTTCTTTGAATGTAAGAAGAGAGAGGGGTCCTAGTTCCTTGTCTTTCAAAATAAATCATATGTATATATCAATATGACTATAGAAATAAATATAGCTGCAAGCAATTATAGGGGCCACGCACAAACACACGATAAGTCATGCAAACATGGCTGGGAGCATCAGAACTGCAACAATGAGCAATTAAAGACATATTTAGATACCTTCAGGCGAATGGCAGAAAAATCATTAATACAATCATTAGTAATTTGATTTAAAGGTTTGTTACTTTTGACCAGCAGGTGGCGCTGTGATGGCGCTGTTATTGCAGACATACAGCCTCAGAGTCATTTTGGCATCATGCCATGAACTTTTGTTGCTGTGGTATATGAAAAAGGGTTCGCCTATCAACACAAAATCGATAACTTTTGCCAGTACTGTGGAAAAATTGGTATCTATGTGCTCGGCATGCCCCAAGGAATCTATGAAGACTAGTTTACAATAGGCTACATTTTACAATAGGCTCATTACAATAGGAAAAGTTATCAACATTTTTGGAAATGTAATTTTGAACACAAGGTGAGCCGCTGCCTCAAAACTTTTTGAGTACCTTCAGGGCATAGTGCCGAGGACACATGCCGAGTTTTGTAACTAAACGGCAATGCATTCGTGAAATATAGCACTTTATGGCAAAATTCAAAATGGCCGAATTGAGAAACTTGGGTGTCATTCGACTATGTGTGCTGCATCAAATCTAAAGAGACCAGTTTTGTGATTTTTGACCAAAGCATTCGATAGTTAAAAGCAAAAAAAAACTATTTTTTTTATATCTCCTGAACACCTGGTTGCGCTGCGCCGCAACTGTACAGGTACAATCAGGTCATGGTTGTCATAACACACACCAAGGCTGCGTCCGAAAACCTAGGCAGCTGACTCGTTGCCTCGCTGCCTTAGGCCGGAGACACACTGCAAGCGTGGCGTTTCTGCTGCGTGTCAGCCGTGGGGCGGCTGCCTGGCGTTTTCTGTCTTTGTACACCAGAAGCGTGTGTGACGCGGCGCTGCTGCTGCCATTAATGTACAGGGAAGCCCTATACTTCATGTTAAATATAAATATATTGCCTATTGATACAGCAAAGACAACATCGGCAGCAGCCTATTGGCCATACATAGCCTATCCATGGTATTGACGGCAAAATAGGCTACACAATATTTCGTTCTGTATTGACAGGTTTAATATTTCAAAATCGATAATTATGTTGTTTTTTATTATTACAATTAGGCCTATCTCTGCATTTATGTTAACCTACAGACTTTCAAACATGAAAATGTCATTTATTAATATGCATTTGTGTCAAAATGGCATATAAACATCTTTTCCTATGCTATTTTGCCTAGAAACGCTTCCAATATGCTCGCGTGTCGCGTGAAAAATAGGCGTCTCTTCTATTTGAAGCATGCACGCGTTTTCCGTGCGGCTCGGACCGCGCGTGAGCCGCGCGTGTGACGCAGGCAGTATGCACGCTCTAACCAGTTAACATGGGAGCCGAAATCAAAAAGGACACGCCAGGCAGCCGAGACGCTCACGGCACGCTTGCAATGTGTCCCCAGCCTTATGAGACAATGGCTTGTAAGGCAGCGTTTTGTTCATGAAGGCACCTCACGAAATTATTTCGGACAGACTTCTGAGGCAGTGTAGCAGTTTAATGATCGACAGCAAAATAGAGCGAGCTTTGGTGAGAACTAAACACATTTAATTACTACATTAGTAATTTCTCGCTAGAAATGACAGCAGAAGTGAAAAATATTAGTAAAAAACACATTCACACACAACTGACCAGCAAACGCAACTTTCAGACGGCATCTTATTTTCCCAGCTCAAATGTTACAGAATGGAAAGCACAGGATTGTGGGATATCAAAGGCAGTGAAGGATACATGTATGCTGCCTTTAAAAATCGATCAGATGAAGGTATCTTAGTAGACAGGAAGTGAAGCTAACATTAGATTCAGACATTGCTTGATGCCTTCCTGCCTTCAAATGTGCCCTCCGAAGGCAGCATTTTCCACGTTTCGGACACAGCCAAATTTGCTTAAGTGTTGGGGAGATTGCCTCACGTTAATTTTCGCGTTCACAGATTATTCAAGAACAGTGAAGATGATGTGGTTACATTTTTGGGGAAATCGGACAAACCGTCAAAAATTCTAAATGGCAAAAAAGAAGAAAAAAAAGACGTAAAATGATGTTGAGTCATCTTGACCCAAGGAATCGGCCTTTACGTTTCAAAATGTATTATATTATAATAAACATAAATGCAAATTTGGACAATTGGTGGCGCTAAAGGGATTGAGTCAGAGACTCCAAATTAGCTATGGTGAGCGTTCAGACTGTCCTCTATCAGTGCGCCAAAGAAATCTCATAACTTTAACACAAGCGGTTCTATGGGGCTACAATAGACTTCAAAAGCGGAAGAAGCTTGGCCCCTAATCACAGTAGTATGATTATTATTACTTAATTTCTTCATATTAAAACATTAAACCATCAAACTTTTATTTTTAAAGAAAACCACTGTAGCCCTTAAGGCATCTCTTTATTGTCAACAGCCAGTTGCTTATTACAAGTTTGAGAAGATGTTGAGAAGATGGCTGCCGCTTGCTGCATTCCCAAATGCATGTTATAAGTGAGCCAAACTCAGAGCAGATGCAGAGATGGAGTTTAATTTGAACCGAGCCGCTCTGAGATGCTGAAAACATCTGTACGCAGAAGAACACTGTTCACTCTTAACTCTTTAACACGCAGTGCATATATTTATTTCATTAAACCGCAGCCGTTGCAATTTGATAAAATCATGCTAAGCCATATTCGCATTTTCGGTTTCTATATTTCGAATAATCGTGCAAGACCCTAAAAGTTCCCTTTCAAACGAATTGACTATTTACACGCTAGCAGAAAAAGCTTCTCAAATTCCAGAGGCTGTAACTCAACACGGCTCTTGGCCAGTTTGGTAAGCAGTGTTTTCATTGGGCTCACACACTTCAGCTTGTCCTTAAATGAAGGGGTGATGCTTACACTGCTCTTAGCGTGGACCACAGGGCCTCCGCCATTCCCAGCATTCTTTTAGTGTCTGGGGCATGTCGTTGAGCAGGGGAGGGAGGGACGGGGAATAAAAGGGAACGAGAGGAGCAAAGGAATAAGAGAAAAATGGAAAGAGGATGTGATAAAGTGAAGGAGAGATGGAAAAATAAATTGTGTGTGTGTTCATGTGTTTCTATCACGGTGAGGACTTCAATCTGAATGCACACTGACTCATGGGGACTCGTGTCACTTTCGGGAACTAAATTGAGGTTTCCATGAGGAAACAAGCTTATGAATCATGCACAATGTTTTTTTTTGAAAATGTAAAAATGCAGAAAGTTTTGAGTAGTGGCTATAGTGTGTGTGTGTGTGTGTGTGTGTGTGTGTGTGTGTGTGTGTGTATGTGTGTGTGTGTGTGTGTGGCCTGGTAATCCCTACGTTATGGGGACAAAATGTCCCCACAAAGATGGCAATATCCGAAATCCTTGTCCTTGTGGGGACATTTTTAGGTCCCCATGAGGAAAACATCTTATAAATCACACATAAGGATTTTTTTCGAGAAAGTAAAAATGAAGAATGTTTCCTGTGATGGGTAGGTTTAGGGGCAGGGGCAGTGTGGGGGGATAGGATGTACAGTTTGTACAGTATGAAATCCATTACGCCTATGGAAAGTCTCCATAAAGCATGGAAACACGACGTGTGTGTGTGTGTGTGTGTGTGTGTGTGTGTGTGTGTGTGTGTGTGTGTGTTAGTTACAGGCCTGTATGTTCAGGTGTGCCAACACTAAGAGGATTAGTTGGATTGAGCTTTAAAAAAAAACAACAGCAAAAAATTCTTCTGGGTTTTAAGATAAAGAATTCAATGTTGTACCAAATTCCAAATTAAATGTAATTGTATTTTATTATTTATTATATCAATTAATTATTAATTATTGTCGTCTTAAAGTATAACCAAAGCCATAAATTGTTAAAAATTAAACCTTTCTTGTTTTCTTCCACAGTTTAGCATAACAACAAGGCATGCCACAAGCCAATTACCCACTTAAACATCCCACTTAGAATAACATTAACTGATTAGCTTCTAAGTCTAAAAAAAAAAAATACCCTAATGCAAGTTGCTACATGTGCAAGTCAAAATGATACACTACCATTCCCAGGTTTGGGTTAAGACCTTTTTTGGGGAGGAAATTAATACTTATTTCAGCAAGAATGCATTAAATTGATCAAAAGTGACAGTAAAGACACTTCTAATGTTACAAAAGTCATAAATGCTGTTCTTTTGAACTTACTTTTTTACATGAATCTTTGATAAATAGTATCATTGTTTCCACTAAAATATGAAGCAGCACAACTGCTGATTGAACATTGATAATAATAATAATAAATGTTTTATGAACACCAAATCAGAACATTAAAATGATTTCTAAAGGATCATGTGACACTGAAGACTAGAGTAATGATACTGAAAATGTTTCTTGTCCGTCACAGAAATAAAATGCATATTCAAATGTATTAAAATAGAAAACAGTTATATTAAATTTGAATATTTTTGAAAATATTGAAAGTAATTTGAAAATTACTCCATTTTTGATCAAATAAGTGCAGTCTTGGTGAGTATAAGAGACATATTAACCAACTTTTAAACAGAAATGTTTTATATACTTAATATTTTCAATTACATACAATACTGAATATCATGTAATTATATTTCATTGTGTTTATACTATTTATTAATTGTAGGGCCCTAGGATATCCACGATACAGAAAATGTGTCTGGAAATCAGAATTTACTGTTTAACGCGGCACGTCATCAAATTTTTGATAAATGGAAGAAAAAAAAGTGCATTTCATAGGGCCCTACAATTGTTGGTTGATAATGGTGATCAGATTATGTAAGGTGATCAGTCCTTTGTGATTTTATTAAAGCTGTAGAGGCCAATGAGCATGTGCGACCACTCATGAGCAGGAGTCTGGTTTGAACCTGTTGTAACTTACCCCCAGCATAGCCTTTGTCTCTAGTCAATGAAAGCATGCGACTATAAAAAGCAAACACAGTGGTGTGCGACTGAATGTGTTTGTTTGTGTGTGTGTGCACCCACCAACATAGCCTTCTTCTCCAACCAGTTTAAGAGCCAACTTGTCTGCCAAGACAGAGGAGTTTCCATGGGCGATGTTAGCAAAAGGTCCAGCATGCACAAACACGGGAGTACCCTGACATGACAAAGACAAACAATATCAGTGCAAACCAAGCCAGACCTGCATTTCAAAATACCACACATTAGCACACACTGTGCCTCAAGATTACCAGAAAACTAAAGTCGAAATTGCAAAGAGCTGGTGACTGACAATACAAGCTGTAAACTTGTACGTTAGCTCCATTGTATCTTCAACTACAGTAAAAGCTAATCATTCTGAAAGTCTGTTGTATCATCATCAGCCAGAAGGCATTTTAATCTCAGTGAAAATGTGTGGTTTGAACTGATGACCCTGAGGTCCTCTGTAACTTCCCAAACTCTGAAAAGCGACACCACATACATTGACAGCTGAAGGGACAGGAAGGAGAGAGTGCAGGAAGATGGAAGGCAGTACATACAAAACAAAGAATGGAGTGATGGTGAAGTCATTTAAATTCAGGAAAAGGATGGAAGGCTGCAGAAAAAATGCTCTTCATCAATGGAGACAACCTTCCTTTATTTACATGAACTCTTATCACGGCATCCCCCTTCCACTACTCTGCAGGTGCAGATACACTCGCACATCACCTTTGGAGACTCAAAGGGCCAAAAAGACGAGTCAAGTGAGGTAAGGGAACCAAGTTCACTTTGAGACATTAAAATATTAGTAACACAAGCCTGCTAGAGCCCTGAGATCAATCAAATTGATTCTGTTCACTTTAATACATTTGTTTAAAAAAAACTATTTTTATGATTTATTTGATTCATTATTAAAAAGCATTTTCAGAAACAGCAGGACATAAATTTGTTATTTAGCTTGTAGACTAAAAAATGCTGGGTTAAGCCTGCTGGGTAATGTTATTTTTCATATTTTTACCCAGTGCTGGGTAGTTTTTCTGTAACTCAGCTGCTGGATAATTTTTACTGTCAATACAAATGATGAACCCCCACACATACCTTCCCAGTGCTGGGACAGTGTCAGGAGAGGGCCATCCCCAAACTGGTCCCACAAAGTTGGGAGCATGAAATTGTCCAAAATGTCTTGATATGCTGAGGCATTTCGAGTTCCTTTCACTGGAACTAAGGGGTCAAGCCCAACCTCTAAAAAACAATGACACACCATAATCCAAACTTTAAACAATGAAGTCAGGCAAGTCCCATTCTCCTGGTAACCGCCAAACCCAGACTCGTCAATGGGATTGTCAGACAGAGAACGCGATTGGTCACTCCAGAGAACACGTCTCCACTGCTCTAGAGTCCAGGGGCGGCTGCTTTATATGCCACTGCATCCCACACTTTGCATTGCTCTTGGTGATGTAAGGCTGCTCGGCCATGGAAACCCATTCCATGAAGCTCTCTACACACTGTTCTTGAGCTCATCTGAAGACCACATGACGTTTGGAGGTCTGTAGCTATTGACTCTGCAGGAAGTTGGCGACTTCTGCGCTTTGTGACCCTCAGCATGCGCTGACCCCGTTCTGTGATTTTACATGGCCAACCACATCGTGGCTGAGTTGCTGTTTTTCCCCAACTGCTATACTACCACTAACATTTGAACATGGAATATTTAGTAATCAGGATATTTCACAAATGGACTTATTGCACATGTGGCTTATATAACAAAAAAAATGTACATCAGTGGCAGTTTATCAACAGGTCAAAGTGAAAGAAGGATTGATGGAAAGAGTGTGTATGGTTTTCCAGTGAACTGTATTCTGGAAAAGTAAAAAAAATAATAATATTCCAATATCAGAAAAACTGGAAAGGGAAAGATTGGAGCCCTTTGCCCTGTGAATGTGGAAAAGAGGAAAGATCTGGCATGCCAAGCCAGAAACGTTACAAAACAGGAAAGGCCAAGTGAGAGAGCAAAGCAGATGGGAACAGGTTGGTTATGCTTCTTTAATAGGCAAGATGATCAACCTTATTTTGATGTTTGTACTGATTATGTAGTTATTGACTCGAATGACTTCAATGTTAAACTACAATTTGATTCTGAAATTTTTTTTAGTATCAACGTTGAAAGCTGTTGTGCAGACAAATTTTTTTGCTGAGATTTAAGGATTCTGAGATGAAGTTCAAAATAACAGTTTATAGAAATTTAAACATCTTTACGGTGACTTTTGATCAATTTAATGCTGCCTTTTCAGAATAAAAGTGGTGTTTCTCTCAGCATCAAACAAACAAATGGTTTACTTGGCCAAGCAAATCCTGAGTAGCGGTATACTTTTAAACCCTACCCATAAAATAATACCATTTCAAATTTTTAACCCTAGCCTTGTCAAATTTAGCTGGGGACAATTGTCCCTAAACTGCAGCTAACATAGTATAAAAAATCAGTTCAAGGGATAGTTCACCTAGAAATGAAAATTATCCCATGATTTACTCACACTCAAGCCATCCTATGTGTATATGACATTCTTCTTTAAGCCAAACACAATCGGAGTTAAAAAATGTCCCAAAAAGTGCATCTATCCATCATATAACTGCTCCATACGGCTCTGGGGAGTTAATAAAGGCCTTCTGAAGTGAAATGATGCACTTTTGTAAGCAAAATATCCATATTTAAAACTTTACAAACTAAAATAACTAGTTTCCGACAGACGGCCGTACACATCGATTTATGGCGAAAGAGTAACCCTTGACCTGACGCATGACATATTGACGAATGCAAAAGCACAGAGGAAAGGGCAAAACAAAACACTGTTCATGAACTAGAAGTCTAAAACGAGTATTTTTAAAGAGAAATGTGTAGGAAATTGAGTTTAAGGCACAGCACTATTTGTTTGAACTGTGAGCTTACGCTACTCCTACATCCCCCATCCAAAATCTCATCCTCCATTCACTGCCATTATAAAACTTGGAAAAGCCAGGACATTCTTAAATATAACTCTGATTGTGTTCATCTGAAAGAAGAATGTCATATATACTTAGAATGACTTGAGGGTGAGTAAATCATGGGCTAATTTTCATCTTTGGGTGTACTATCCCTTTAATATCAATCCATCAGAGACAAATCTCATTTTCTTTTGTCTGCTGTCAATCAAACAGGATTATTTAGATAAATCTGTGGACACATGCAGCATATTCTCGTTAAAGCGTTCACTCGCTTTCTCTCTCACTTATTCACACACACTCCCATACATCCCAATCCCAGAAGGGACATTATAGCCCAGAGAAATATTCCCACAACCCTTTGCTGCCTGGTTTGTTCTGATATGATTCCTCTTCACAGAAGAAACAGGAAACCAGGCAGGAAAGGTTTCACAAAGCAATTCTGTGGCTCTCTCCACAAACATGCAACTCCTATGGATGTCACACGCAAAAACATACGCCCGTAAACACTAAACATCAATCACTAGTCATTAGCATGTTTAAAAGCCATAAATATGATGAAAGGCATTCCAACAATCAGGCTTTTCACCACTGTCTATTTCTCATTTCCAGTTTTCTCGTGGTGTTCAGGGTTTGATAGTCAAAAGAGAGACACACTCCCACTGAGCCAAAACTAAAACCAGATGTGCATGCGTTACTGTAGGACTGTGTGCTTTCTGTCATGCCTCTAATATCCTATCACTTCACCAACGCTGAGAGTATCAAGTTTGGGAGTTTCCATCAAGATAGGACAGTTATGTGTGGATGTGTGTGGGAGACAGAATAAGAAAAATAGCACACAAGCGAGCGACTGTGAAAAAGATACAGAGAGTTTGGGGTACAGGAACAGGGAAGAGGTCTCACCTCCAGTGTCTGCATCAGTGTAGGTTTGATAGCATCTTTCATGAGGACTGCCAAAGCCCCGGTTACACCCTAAGAGAACCAAAGAGCAAAGCAAAATGTCAAAATATATAGCTTTTGCTGAATGTTGTGAATGTAGAATGACTAAATAAACTGTAAGAGACACTGCTGTTTTTTGAAACCCAGGCAACATTATTATATACACTGCTCAAAAAATTAAGGGAACACTTAAATCATCACAGTATAACACCAAGTCAATACTTCAGGGATAGCAATCTGTCCAATTATGAAGTACTGTGAATCAATTTCACCTGCTTTGGTGCACATGAAACTGACAACAGGTGCACTGGAGGTGGTGGCCAGAGACAATAGCTCTCTGCTTATTCTTCCTGACTGATTTGTCTTTAGTTATGGATTTTGTATTGTCCTTGTCACTGTCTGTAGCATGTGGCGGAAGAGTTCCTCTACACTGCAAAAAATGCTTTTCTTACTTAGTATTTTTGTCTTGTTTCTAGTCCAAACATCTAAAAAATCTTAAAGCAAAAGCAACTGTGTTTTGGAAAAAAAAATACTCAAAATTAAGAGAGTGTTTGCTTAAAATAAGCAAAATAATCTGCCAATGGGGTAAGTAAAATAATCTTAAAACGGCATTATTTTACTTACCCCATTGGCAGATTATTTAGCTTATTTTAAGCAAAAACTCTCTTAATTTTGAGTATTTTCCCCCCCAAAACAAGACAATAATTTTTACTTGTCTAGTAAATGTTTCTTAATGTAAGAATTTGTAGAAATTTAGACCAGAAACAAGACAAAAACACTAAGTAAGAAATGCATTTTCTGCAGAGTAGGATGGCACATTCATCCGTGCTGTCGCAAGGAGGTTTGATGTGTTTCCCAGCACAGTTCCAAGAGCATGGAGGAAATACCAGGCCGTTACACAAGGAGAGCTGACAGGGACGTAGAAGCGCAACAACCCAGCAACATGACCGATAGGATCCTCCTTTAAGTGAAGAGGAACAAGACGAGCAATGCCAGAGCCCTACAAAATGACCTCCAGCAGGATACTGGTGTGCATGTTTCTGACCAAACTGTCAGAAACAAACTTCCTGAGGGTGGCGTGAGGGCCTGACGTCCTCTAGTGGGACCTGTGCTTATAGCTCAGCACCGTGCAGCTCGATTGCCGTTTTCCACAGAACACCAAAATTAAAATCTGTCATTGGCGTCCCGTTCTCTTCACGGATGAGAGCAGGTTCACACTGAGCATGTGTGACAGATGTGAAAGAGTCTGGAGATGCCATGGGGAATGATATACAGCGTGCAACATCATCCAGCATGACCGGTTTTGCGACGGGTCAGTAATGGTCTGGGGAGGAATATCCTTGGAGGGTCGCACAGAGCTCCACTTGCTAGCCAATGGTTCCCTTACTGCTGTTAGTTACCGGGATGAAATCCTCAGAGCCAATGTCAGACCATATGATGGTCCTGGGTTCCTCCTGGTGCATAATGCCTGGCCTCATGTGGCTAGAGTGTGTAGGCAGTTTTTAGACGATGAAGGCATTGATGCCATTGATGTTCTTAACAAATTATAGAATGTAAATAAAGATTTTCAAATTGAATATTTCATTAACGTGTGCCCTTACATTTTTTTTTTGAGCAGTGTATATATTATTTTAATATATTTTAAAATGTAATTTGTTCATGTGGTTCTCAAAGCTGAATTTTCAGCATCATTACTCTAGTCTTCACTCCATATGCTGATTTGGTACCCTTATGATACATTAATTAGGACTTTTTGATGAACAGAAAAGAACAGGATTAATTTGAAAAATAAACTTTATATGTTAAGTCTCTTTACTCTCTCTTTTGATCAATTTAATACATTCTTGCTGAGTAAAAGAATTAAATTTCTCCAGACAGCTTTGCTTTTCGCTCACACACACACACACACACACGCATGTTGGTCTATGTGGTTTACAGGGACTCTCCATAGGCGTAATGGTTTTTATACCGTACAAACCGTATTTTCTATCCCCTTACACTGCCCCTGCCCCTAAACCTACCCATCACAGGAAACATTCAGCATTTTTACTTTCTCAAAAAAAGTCATCCTGCATTTTGAAAAGTGAGGACATGACCAATGCCCTCATATTTCACCCTCTCCTTGTAATACCCATGTCAGTATACACATTTGTGTCCTCATATGTCACAAAAACATGCCCACACACACACACACACAAACACACACACACACACACACACACACACACACACCAAGTCATCTGCAGTGATCGGCTTGCCGTTTCTGCTGCTGCCCACAACCATCCGCCCCAGTCTGGCCCGCATGTCAGCCAATCCATCTGTCAGAGCAAGGATAGCCATGATCTCGCTGGCCACCGCAATATCAAACTGGGTCTATGAGAACAAGAGGGGAAAGATCACATACTGACCAGGACACAGTGATGATTTAGGTGAATTCCATCTAAACGAAGCATCAGGATATGGACAGTGGAGAGATTTGTCAGACTCAGACACACACATGCAAAATCTGCCAAGTCTGGTTCTTTATCACATACAGTAAACTGCTCCCACATGTGTCCAAGACAACCCCAGCTGGACTTAAACCGAGCTGTCCTGGTTTAACTCTCAGCTAATAAATACTCCCCCAATAAAACAGCTGGGAGCAGAGGAGTGGTGGCCAGATGCCTTATCAGGAGAGATGGGCCGCTTAACACACACCATTTGTGTCATCATTTCTTGCCATTTAAGTGCATTTACAGCACCCTAATTGCTGAGCTGATCTGAGTCAATGTTTGCAAAGCTTGAGGTAACACGCTTAAGTGCACTTGTTTTCAATTTCAAACACACACACACACTCTTGTGGTCTGTCCAGAACACTCATATAGTGTACCGTATATCTCTCAAGAACAAAAGTGCTGTGCTGTATTGCACATTTTAGTGGTTTTGGTACAGTGGAAGGGAGATGAATGCAAGCAAATGCTTGGCCAGCTCAGAGGGTTTGCTATGCGCGTAATAACACTTTTTTTTATTTTTTATTTTTATTTTTACATTTGCTTTTACTTAGACTGTTTCCCATTGAGGAGCAGGCGGTTATCAGCCTGATTTGGTTTAAAAGTTATTATTTCTGACAGCAGTTGACGTACTGCAGGACTTCGATTCCAGTTAGGGGAAATATACGGTAAGTGAAAGAGGGATTTATTCAGGAAAAGTGACAAAACTGCAATGCATCACGATTAAGTGTTGGTTAGTTGAATCAGAAGTATGAAGCACGTACCTGGCGAGCATGGCCTTTTTCTGTGGCGGCCTGGCCAACAGTGATCTTGCGCAGAAATCGGTCATTGGTATCAACAACTATTGGAAACAGGAAAACACAATTTGAATTCAAGAATAAAAAGGAACCAAAAGACTGCGTTTCTACCTCAGTCACTCATTCTCGTCCCTATATGACCGACATTCTCCCATTAAACACAAAAAGGAAGAAATAAAGGATGTACTAGTCATCATTTCCATGCAATTACAATAAATGGGGGCCGACACTTTTAATGCTTCAAAAACGACATACTGTAAAAGCACCATAAATGCAGTCTACATGACTGGTGCACTATAAATTGCCTGAACTAGGAGTGACATTTAAAATTAAGAAGGAATAAGTTAAAAAAAATAATTACATTTTAAATTGAAAAATTAATAAACAACTATATATTTAATTTTCTCTAATTTCTTTTGTTTTAAAATGTAGTTAAATAATAAAATAGTAAATTAATTAAAAAAAAGAAACATTTACCAATTCCTATTCTCTGTCAATCTATCAAATGCTTTTCTTTCTTTATTTGCCAAATGAGTTACGCAATAGCACAAGATCCTACCTCGCTGCCATGTGACCTTCTCAGGGTCAAGTTCAAGACGGACAAATGTGCTGACCTCTTGCGGTGTGAGGTTTCTGGGGTCAGATTTGTTTATTCCATTAGACAGTTCACTTGTTAGGGTACTTATGCCTTCATTTTATATTTAAGTGTCACTCCCAGTCCTCCATACAAATACTTTTAACCAGACCTGTTTTGTGAACAGGATTAGATTAACAACTGAAAAAAATGATGCGTTCATGAACCAGTGTGCAAAAGACAGCCATCATGGATGTTAAAGACCCAAAGACCCAGGTGAAAATCAAGTTTTTATTGCTGTTTATGTCTATCTGGAGTTTTTAATCTGCTTTAAGACAAATCAACGCCATTGCTGAGTATTTTCTCTTTAAAACTGCAGTGAACCAAAGACGAATCAAAAATGCGCTTTAAAATCGCTGGTGTTTCTGACAACACAAACTACCTTGTATCCAATCATGTCAACGTGTGGACGGGCTTTAGCATATCATTAACTGAAACTGCTCCGAAGCAGAGTCTCAACATTAGCATTATTAGCTGTTTGATAACGTAGCTAAAGGCTAATCATATTAATTACTGTTATGTGTCTGACGCTGTAAAGAGCGATACCTTTGTGCAGCGTTTACTACAGTAACTTGAGTAAAAGTTGAGCGAGTGGGTCTCTGAGCTGAGTGAGTGAGTGGAGGCGGGGCTCATTTGCATATTCATGAACCCACATATACAAAATTGAACCGAGTAGCATTCAAGCTATTTTCACAGGATTATTTTTTAAATATGTCATTTTGGTGATCAAAGATGAGTTTTAAGTGATAAGATTATTGACTACAGGGGGACTTTAAGATGTTTCAGTGAATGAATACTTGAAATTTGGAACATATGAAAAAATCATGAGAGAACTGGGTGAATTTCTCCACCCAACTACTTATGATAAAACAAAGCATCTTAAATCTATTGCAACTGAAACATTTCAAGATTTTTTAGTTTTGATAAATGCAATATTGTTTTCATCATGTAGCAATAACAGCCCATTGTTTGGCAGTTTCTATATGCTCAACGTAGCCGTGTTGTGTTTGAAGACGACGGCTGAAGATGATCATGTCATAAGGGAACTCAGCTGGACAGATTTAGCAGATCTGGCGGTCACTGATGAGGAGGAGATGTATGAGACAATCGAATGAATCTCAAAAAAACCAATGAGCTAAAGAGACCTAGAGAGATGGACGCCAAGTGAAACCATAACCTTGCGATACGCATGCATTCCTCAAAGACTTTTTGAATTTCTTGCAGCCAAGCTAAATGTATGAGGGGGCGGTATGAGACAAACAACTCCCAAAGGGCCAGGAAGATGGAGGGGAAAGAATTCAAACCCTCTGGTATTTTCTCATAGAAATGCAGAACAATTATTATAAGCCTCTTTTTAAACATGCCACAGGCAGCAAAAATTACAACAGTGGTTAAGTCTGCTTTCTGGCTGTCTCCCATATTCCTCTTGTGTATCTGGGAGAACACAGTGTACATAAACTACAGCATTTCATCTGAAGATTGATTAATAACATCATTATTCACAGTGAAATCTTCCCATAATGAACACGGGAAGCCCTAATGGTTTCAGCATCACATTTATGAATGTCACAGAGAAAGTTGTAAGGACTGTCAGAACTTCTCAAACACAGACAATTGCGCATTCGCAGCGGGAGAGAGATGTAAAGCTGTTCTTAATCTTCCAGGCCCTTCATCTTAGTGTGCACTTTTGAACCGACAGGGTAAATATCCCATCAGTCATTGCAGCACTATCCTCTGAATGTAGGCTAAAGGCAGCAGATGTTCCCAGGCGGCCACGAGTGAAACGGGAAACACCCCAATCCAGCTGAATCTCATCCCCCAGTGATCTCAGCGATCAGAGGCCACTGCGTCATAACCCATACTCAGAAGGTCTACATTTGGCATCCCTTCCAGGTGCAAAGAGAAGACATGGTACCGCATGTGCTCAAGGGGGACTAGTTCTCAAAAACTGCTCGCAAATGTAATGACATGGCCAGTTTGTAATGGCATTCCACTAGTCGATTGAAAAAGGCGAGTAATAAAGCAGTAATGTAGCCGATGGCCACATTATGCATCATATTTCCTGTACCAGTCTCTAAGGCCCCATTTACACTGCATGGTTCAAGTGACCCAATTCCGATTTTTTCCTCTCATGTGGCACAGATCGGATATGACATGTGAACGTGTAAGCAGGAAAAAAACGCATGGATTCTGACATCCTCAGATCGGATTCAAGCCTCACTCATATGTGGTAATAAATTCGGGTACGTGCATTTGCGTCCGCCATGTAAGCGGTCAAATCGGATATTCCCCAGTAAATGCGAGTCGTACGTCATTGAAAAAGGGACGGAGGCGAATGACATCAACTCAGGTGGACACGATCAAGTGCCAGAGTTGCCAAGTCTGCGGTTTTCCTGCGGAATTGGGCTCCTTTAACACAGTTTTAAGTTGCATTTGGGAGGGTTTTGTTGTGAAAACTTGGCAACCCTGTCAAGGGCTCTCCTCCTTTTCTCTGCTTTACGAGATAAATGTTTTGCTGACCTTTAAAGATGTGTGGAAAAGTGCAGACAGCAAATGATTGTATAATCATTTTGTCAGGGTCCATTGCATATGCCGTTTTACTTCCTTTTCCGGTTAAGAACGTCTTGTGCTAATTCGCCAGTATACAGTTTAAATGCAAATATCGGATACGGGTCGCTTTTAAAAGATGATGTAAGCTGGTCGTCAAAAAAATCAGATAATAGTCACCAACTCGGAATTGTGCATCAAGACCTGCAGTGTAAATGCAGCCAAAATGTTTCTGTGACCCATCAAGGGATTCTCGTGAGAACAGTAAAGCAATCCACATTGCATAAGATCCTACCTCGTTGCCATGTGACCTTCTCAGGGTCAAGGTCAAGACGGACAAACGCGCTGACCTCTTGAGGTGTGAGGTCGCTGGGGTCAGATTTGTTTATTCCAAGACGCTGAAAACAACAGTGAGGAAGACACAGACACAAGTGCACTGATTACTATGACGAAAAAGCTGATCATTCACATTAAACAAATTATTATTTTAACATTTTATTACTACTCAGATGAAGAATTTGGGAGATGTTTCTTAAATGGCCAATAGTGTGGTCATAAATCATTTTAATTAGAATTCTCTCTGAATCGTTGGTCATCTCTCGTAAATTTACCAGCTTTGCTTTTCCAAATGCAAGTCGACCCAATCTTGTCCCTGAGCAAACATAAACAGCTTGTGTTTAGAGGTCTCTCAGCTTATCTGTGTCACAGTCAAAATAACACAAGACTTGACTCGTTTACTTAAAGAAAAAGAGAAAAACACTGAAACTTGTGAACAGCTGAGATTTGCTGTGAATTATTGCCTCATAGGAAAGAATGGTTTGGCAGCAGCTGGATGAGGACCCCTGTTGGTTACCAGATGTACTGCATCCAAATCTTCTGGATAAGAACTGTTTTTTGGAGGGTTTTTTTAACCTGATATGTTTTGCTTGGCATAACTAGAAAAAAATAAGTCCATTATAAAAATGTTCACAGGTTTTATTCATTACATGACTTTTCCAGGTCTTAAAATTCTACATTTAAAATTAAACTGCCTAATTTATCCAGGTTTTTCAAGGACTACAAGAAAGCCTGATTCCTCAATGAATATGAAAAAATTGTTGAGGGGGTGAACGAAGATGAGAAAAAATTGACATTTTTGCAGTTTTTATTTAGAGTGCCTCTATTATGGTTTTTCTAATCTTCCCTTTCCTGCAGTGTGTAATATCGCTGTTTGTGAATGTAAACGATCTGCAAATTTGTGAAGTCGAAAGTGCACGACAAATAAAGTTATCATCTCCTGAAAGAAAGATTAGACTCTGAACCGCATAAACAAGTCTTTTGAATCTCGCTGCGTTACGGCTCTACATCACTAGATAAGACATCTGCATAATGTCCAACTTTGTTGTACGTCGTCCGCCTGTGAACAACTTGACCCTCAAACGTCATTTTACTGACGACTGCTCCTCAAATCTCACTAAACTCTTGTTCTTGAGAGACGGGTCAGTACTCAGTTTATCTGGACCAGCTCCTCAGAATCACAACCTGTAAATATGAATAATTATTGATGTGTATTTTTTCTACCGGGTGTTCAAAATGCGTAGTTTTGTGTTTTATATTGTGTAAGTTTCCGGCTAACTCGCGTTATTACAGTCTTACTCAAATACTTCTGCTCATCAGCTGTGGGCCACTATTACCTCAAACTGAGTCTATTAATGCAGATTGTCTGTCGTTCTTACTACTGTGAGGAAAGAGAAAGGATGGAGTGAGATTTGTTTTCCATCAGTCATTGACGTCAGTGCTGGGCTCACGTATGCGCTGTTATTGAATCAGTTCCCGCATGTGAACCAATAAATGAGAAATACACACATGGGTTTGTTGATGGACACACACTTGTTAATGCTGATGGTGAGGAATTACAGCTCAACATCCCATAATGAACCTCAAAATGAGTAGCGAATCACTGAGAAACTCCTGCTCAAGTCGTCCTTGTGATGGAGGTTCAAGTTGAATAACTAGTTAATGTTTCATCATCGGACTCGCGCTCGGATTGATGTGGTAAAATCGACGTCATCATTACTGTCTTTACAGTGTGTACAAATCCCCTTGGAGGTTTCCTAAAGCTCCCATTTCACTAATTGAAATCCACTGCTCTAGTGACTTCTGTGTTAAATGTTGAGGGTGTTTTGAAGCAATACAAGTAAAAAAATCCAGTGGCACAAAGATCTCGTTCAGACTCACCTGTAGGCGAGTCAGCTGTATAGGAGAGAAACGTCTCACACTATTAACAGACGGCACTAGTCTGCTGTACAGCGCCTAGAAGACAAAGAACAACAACTAATAGCTAAAGGAAGAAATAAACATGCAGCTATAGACCTGTATAGAACCAGAAACAAATCTCCTTTAATTACAATGCTATTGATTAACTAACTATTGATCCGCCACAATATTAAATCCCAGGGATACAGTCCTGTGTAAAATAAATACATTATGATTGCAGTTGTTTACCTTGTCTGATTGGGTGGCTTCATGGAGAATGCGGGCATCAATCGCTGCCGCCACTAGATTATTGGCTGCTGTAATGGCGTGGATGTCTCCTGTGAGGTGGAGATTAAACTGAGAGAAAAAGAAAAAGTGAGAGAGAGGAAGCTGTCCTCACTGAAGCTACTGATAAATTCAGGATCTGCTCTCTCACACAAGACACATTTAGTATTGCTCAAAAGCCTGAGATCAAATTGAAAATCTAGAATGTAAAAGTCAAACTATTTTGAAGAATTAAAGTCATTAGAGTCATTAAAAGCAAAGAAGGAATTTTGGTCACACTTTAGATTGGGGTCCAATTCTCACTATTAACTACACATTTTGCCTCAATACACTCCTAATTTACTGCTTATTAATAGTTAGTGCGGTAGATGTTAAGTTTATGTATTGGGTTTGATTAAGGGATGTAGAATATGATCATGCAGAATAAGGCACTAATATCTGCTTTACAAGTACTAATAAACAGACAATATCCTAGTCATGCTAATAAGACAATAGTTAATAGTCAGAATTGAACCCTTACCGAAATGTTTAATTATGTTATTTTCCAATTAAACTGAATGAAATTGCTGATATTAACTGGTAATAAAAGAAATTAAATTATAAAAGCACAAAACAAAAGAGTTTTCACTAGTGGACTTTTGGACTATGCCCTTTCTTTTACTTGGTCTTGGTGTCTGTGTGTGAGTTCTTCAAGGGCTTTCATCAGTTGTGGCATACTAAGGGAAAGGGCTTTGTGATAGCGGGAGACAGGATGTCTGTAGTCACTCACCTCCTCCATAGGAATGACCTGTGCGTATCCCCCACCCGCCGCTCCTCCTGTAGGGAGACAAAATAATGAAGCAGACTGACAAACACACAGCAATGAAAACACAAGACAATACGCCTGAGATAGCAGACATTAGATCTGATCCAAGACCTAGCCAGCAGCCTTGCTGTGTAATGCCTAATAAGTGACTGATTAAAAAAAAAAAAAATCCTTTTGATCTTTCTTTAAAAAAAACCCCATAAAAGTCTAACCTTTCACTGAAGTAAAACCATTGAAAGTGTGTGTGGGGGGGGGGACTCACATTATGAAAAAAAAAATTCTCCATTGCATGTTGGCAAACATAGAACATTCTAATGAATAACCAAGTAACTAATATCTCTCAAGAATATTCCCATTCATATTTACATTTTTAGCACACCAGGGTGACTAGGAGCATGAAATTGTCCAGCCATGACTTCCTGTTCCACAGCAGGAAAACAGCTAAAGCATTGAAAATCCCCATTTCCAGCATCAGGGCAATAATTGAGAAGTTCAATCAACTAAAGATGTTCTGAATCTGCCTGGAAGAGGACGAGTGTCTATATTGTCCTAACGCACGAGAGGAGGAGAGTTTGAGTGGACAAAGACTCTCCGAGATCACAGCTGGAGAAGTGCAGAGATTAGTTGAGTCTCGGGCTCAGAAAGAATAAAAAATCGATCAAACAACGCCAACATCACCACATGTTGTTTGGGAGGGTTTGAAGAAAAATCCTCCTCGCTCATCCTGAAACAAACTCCAGCATATTCAGTTCAGACAAGACTGGAGCTTCAGACGGACCTGGTTCTGTGGTCAGATCAAACTAAAAAAAGAGCTTTTGGCACAAACACACCAGATGGCTTTGGTGCAAACAGGGATCAAAAGTCCCCCATGGCCACGGTTAAACACACCGCTGGATCTTTAATGTTGTGGGTCTGTTTTTTTGCTGGAGGTCCTGGACATCTTGTTTAGATTCATGGTATCATGGATTCTAGCAAATACCAACAGATCAAAAAATCAAAACCTGACGTTTCTGCTAGAAATCTGATAATGGGCCGTGGTTGGATCTTCCATCAGGACAATGATCCAAAACAAACATCAAAATCAACACAAAAATGTGTGACTGAGCACAAAATGAAGCTTCTGCCATGGCTGTCCCAGTTCCTGAGCTGAACCCAATAGGAAATGAGTGATGAGCTGAAGAGAAGAGCTGGAATCTGAAGGATCTGGAGAGATTCTGGATGAAGGAATGGGCTCTGATCTCCAAACTCATCAGGCCTTACAGAAGAAGACTCAGAGCTGTGATCTTGGGGAACGGATGGAGCAACAATTGTGGCCAACGTGAACTAGAGAAAAGCATTTATTTCATAATGTGAGTTTCCCCCACTTTCAAGTGTTTTATTTCAATGAAAGGGTTAAATTTTGTGAATGTTTTTTTAAATTAAAGATCAAAAGGATAAACAATGCAACATTATGCACATTAAAATCCAGGCATCTTGCTTAATTCTGAAGTCAACATTTTGGAACAACCTTTAGGAAGTGCATCTATGATTCCTTAAAATGCTGTTATTGTAATCCATACATTACAATAAAGCAAAAGGCAAACAAAAACACACCTTTGACTCCAAACGTTGGGCCCTGTGAAGGCTGTCGCAGACAAGCAAAGGAGTTGAGCTTGAGATGAGCGGAGAGGGCCTGGGTCAGACCTATGGTCACTGTACTCTTCCCCTCACCCAGAGGAGTTGGAGTGATACTGAAAAACACAGAACGAAAACATCATCAACACATTCAATGAGAGAAGGCTGTGACTCTACATCTATTCATCCTCATCCCTTCCTCTCTTTTCTTTTTCCCTCTGATCTCACTATATTAGACTGCCAGTAAACCCTCTCCCCATCAGCATCCTCCCTCCGTCTCTCTTTCTTTCTCTCTCTGCTTTTTTGGCAGTGCAGTAAAGGCATGCCAGTGGTTGACAGTAATTGAGTAGGCCGGGTGGGGAGGGCAGTGCTGCTTCACAGCATCTGTAGGCAGAACAAAGAGCGGGACTTAAAGAAGGAGAGTTAGGAGAGAGGGAAGGGGCCGCTGATAAAGCCAGGGGTCTGTGCATTCCCCACACACATAAAAGAGACCCTGGGCCCCTGATCGGAGCTGACCGAGCCACGCTTCACACACACGGATGAAAGGGAGGCTCCTGGTGGGCTTGAGAGCCAGCGGTAGATAAGATCCCCGGGCCACCAATCATTCTCTCGAGGAATGTAGAGGCAGAGTACAAACGTGCACACGGACTTGAGTGTGAAAACACACAAACATTGACCTGAACATTTTCTGAAACGCTTTTCACCTCTGAAAGTATTATTTCTTATGTATAAATGATGGTCATGAATCCATCTTCCATTAAAGGGGTGGTTCTGTGTTTTTTTTCTAGGCTTGGTTGTGTTTATGGGGCGCAGTATAACATGTCTTAATACTTCTTCTTTTTTTTTAACGCCGTGTTTTTCATATATTCTCCCTTTATTCCACACCGCTGTCTCCACTGTCCTTTGAACGGCTCGTTTGCTTCCTGCTTCTATGAAGCCCATCCCTCCGAAAAACGCGATGGTCTTAGATTGGTCAGATGGCCAAATGTAGTTTCCTGTATTTTTATTGGCTGAAGTGCCAAGCACAGGTTGCCGGAAACGCAACGCCCCTTCCCATTACGGGCAGAAGTCACATCTGCGGAGACTAGCACGGGTTTATGATGTCACCAACCCAGGAAGAAGCTCGTTGTAGTCCAAACCGGACGTTTTTGTAGGCAATAAACTGCCGTAACTTTAAAAGACAATATCTCCGTTTGCATTGCACTTTCAGCGCTGTAACTTTGCAGATACTGTTTATGCTCAAGCAGCGACATTACACACTAACTAAAGTTAAAAAAGTGAAATCGCATGCAACAAATTCAACAAATTAAGTCACAGTTTTCTGAACTTTATGGTTCACTAAAGTTGTATCATTATCGAAACACTTAAGGTAAGTATTGTGACATGCATTAAAAGTCAATGACAGAAGTAAAAACTGATGTCGCACCCTGCCACCAGGACATATTTGCCATCAGGCTGATGTTGGAGGCGGTCAAGGAGGGACAAACGGACTTTGGCTTTGGTGTTCCCGTAGGCTTCCAGCTCCTCCGGAAGCAGCCCAATCTCCTGAGCGAGCTGGGATATGGGCTTGGGAGTCTGTGCCCTGGAGATTTCTATATCACTGAGGGTTACAGAAAGAGAAAGGAGGAGAGATAAGTTCTGTGCACAAATGCACGAGCAAAAGTCAGAGTGATGCATATTTTGTAGAAACCAAGAGGTAAGGCTGCTTGTACCTAGGCACAGGTGACAGTGGTTGAAGTCTCAGTGGGCGGAGCCTCCAGGACTGGTACTCCTGATCTTGTAACCATCTCCTGCTGCTCCTCACTACATGCTGACAGATCACAATAACACAGCTACAAACAACTTCATTTATTGCATTGTTATATACCGGTACACACACACACACACACACACACGAGCAGAAGAAGCGGAAGCGCTCGTCTGACAGAATAAAAGCTCCTCCGATCTCGAGGCATGTCGCGCTCGTCTCTCATTAGCAATCGCTCCAGCATCTCGTTCCGCTCCACCCTGCTTCATATTACAGTAAGTTAACACTAATTAATCTGCAATACATCCGCTCATCCATGAATATGAGTCCTGTTGGATTATTTTCCACTGTTCGGCTCTAGAGGTGAAGACTACAGCTCCCATGATTCCACAAAATCAAGGCGTCATCAAGCTACGCATTTGTTTTAAATAAGCAACCTCTAGTGGTGAAAATTACATTTTGTGCCTTTAATCCTTAAATTGATCACATGTTCTGAATATTTGATAAAGTTTAATTTAGCCTGTTTAAAGACATTAATAGAAACAAGAAACCACAACAGAAGGCCTCTGACCTGCATTCGAAGCGCAGCACTTAGAGGCCCGACTCCTGCATCAGATTTAGCTTCAATCCTGGGCTCCCAACTATCAGGGTGCTCTAGGAAATAAGATCATATGAATGAAACATTGGCCCAGACTGAGCATCTGAGGAAATACAATTAGCGGTGTCTTATTAT
Source organism: Pseudorasbora parva (assembly GCF_024679245.1). NCBI lineage: Eukaryota > Metazoa > Chordata > Actinopteri > Cypriniformes > Gobionidae > Pseudorasbora > Pseudorasbora parva. Next base: position 4,742,273 of record NC_090186.1, on the reverse strand, counting down.
GTTCCCACACTAATGGAATCTCTGTGGGTTATGGAGGAAATAGCATGGGCCTCTATATCCATTACGGTCTCTTAAAGAGATGGCAGGTAATGAAAGGTGAAGAAAACCACATGCCTGACTTCATTAATTCTGGAGAAATCACATTCTTGTCTTTCACATCCAGTGTAGCACAATTAAAATAGCTCCTTCAATTCTCAGATGACACTTTGCAAACAAAGAAGTGCCCTGAATGTTTAACATATACCAGCTATGTGAAAAAAAAAATCTGTCAAGCATCACTGCTTTATTTTGAAGAAATATACCTTCCATTAGGGCTGAGCCCAGGTTGATGACCACCACCCCTGGTCTTAACCAGGTGGGTGGGAGACTCTTGTGGCCCGTCTCTAACAATACCACCACATCCGAATCCATGATCTGAAACAAAGAGAGAAATAAAGAAACTGTCAAAGACCCATTAGTGCACGCCTCACAGGGTTTATCTAGGTCAAGGTTAACTGTTTACGGTGCAGTGCACATTAATAAACATGGCTGTAAATATGCCAGAGTTAGACAAAAGGCTATTTTTACATCTGTTGACCCTAGACATACATGTTAAAAATTCACTCTAAAAACAAAGCATCTTATATTAACACACACACACACACACACACACACACACACACACACACACACACACACACACACACACACACACACACACACACACACACACACACACACACAAGAGAAACAAAACAGGCTATGTATATAACTTAAACATAACACAAACATCTACATATTAGATCAGCTTATCCCAACCTAGCAAATTATATTTTTTTAGTATTGAGTAATGATGAAAATGAACTGATTTCCATCCTGTCTAGATGTCCGTCCTGAAATAAAGCAGCACTGCCCCCTGCTGGTACAAACAGCAAACTATGCATTGAAAATGACATGGAAAGAAATAATCTCCCAGTGATCTCTCAGCTGATTTACCCGTTTCTGCAGGTGCTTTGAGCTCCACTGGCAGGTCTGCACAATCATGCCATTGTTTTGCAGCAGGAACTGAAGAGCCACCTTCAGGGGGCCCGTTACACCCACCAGCACTGCCATCTTGCCAACCAATGGGGCGTCTAAATGCAAGAAACAAAAGGGGCAATGTTGTATATTTAAACAGTTATAAACTCACCTTAAAGGTCACCTCAGGTATTATGTTACAATAAAAAAACACACAAAAAAACAACTACCATTCAAAAGTCAGGGGACAGAAAATCCCCCCCCCCCCCCCCCCCCACACACACAAGTCACCTTTAAAGGTGCACTATGGAGCTTTCCGTCCACTAGAGGGCGCCTATTCAAAACAAATCGTGGTTTGATGACGCATTGTGTGAGAGCAGCATCTTGGGAGATGTGCTCTTCTCATCACAGCCTGTGGAAAATAGGACTCGGGCAGAAATCACGTTCATGCATGCGGTTATTAACATTACTGTAGTCTAAAGCAGAGCAGGGCCGAGTGTTATGGACCTGAGCACAGCTGCTGGAGCGATTGTTAAACAAATACCCGCCTCGCAAATACCGGGACTTTTATTATGAAGGGACGGGAGACATTCGCCGGGCGCCTGCACAGATCCGCTCTTCCGGTTATGATTTTGAGGTAATGTAGGTCTGTTTATCATATTAGATACATTTAAGTGTGGTCAAAACGATGTTATGACTTTACTCCGTGCGTTAACTTGTTCACACTGCTAAGAGTAAAGCGCTCCTGTCAAATAAAAGCCGAAACCGAGGGTAACGCAGATATGACGCAATTGACAGGCGACTCTCTCAAATGCAATGCTGCAACGTCCCTGTCCTTAGTTAAAATAGCAATTTTCTCACAATTTACAAATAGTTGGAAACTTCTGGGATATTGTAGGTACTCAACTGAACAAAATATATAACACCGGCCTAGTGGTTTTTGGATATTTTACTGCAAAAATACTACATAGTTCACCTTTAATGCTTTGCCATGATGCTTTAAAGGGTTAGTTCACATAAAAATGAAAATGCTGTCATTAATTCCTCACCCTCATGTCGTTCCAAACCCGTAAGACCTTTGTTCATCTTCAGAACACAAATGAAGATACTTTTGATGAAATCCGAAAGCTTTATGGCCCCACAAAAACAGCTATTTAATTACCACTGTCAAGGCCCAGAAAGGAAGTAAAGACATCGTTAAAATAGTCCATGTGGCTCAACCTTAATGTTATGAAGATCACAGGCGAGTTATTTCTGCGGCTGACCTTATTGCATACGCATTTGTAGGAGTTTCCCTTTCAGATGCTAAATTTATGGGAGGGAAGTATTTAAATTAGTAACGCAATTTTCTGTTATTTGATATTATACACCGGCCAAAATTTATTTTGTGCGCCTTTTCCACTCCCATCCACAATCTTATGGAATTGCACTCTCACGCTAATTTTTTGTTAGTAAATCTGGTCCTTTGTGCGCAAAATTCTAATAAAAAATAACTATTCAACAAATTCTTCTTGCCTGTGCTTGTCTCCTATGCGGTTTACGTTGTAAACACAGTGCAGCACTTCCGGGTTTCATCAAAAATATCTTAATTTGTGTTCTGAAGATGAAAGGTCTTATGGATTTGGAACGACATGAGGGTGAGAAAATAATGACAGAAATTAAATTTTTGGGTGAATTAACCCTTTAAGACATTTTACCAAACACATACTTTTGAATAGTAGTGTACATGCATCTTCGTTTAATTTACTTTAATAGGCACTTCATTCAGTAGAATTAGCATTAAGTGTCTGTGAGACATTTTGGACATTTTGAATATCTACGTAATAAAAAAACAAGCATAACACACCATGTCTGGCAAGTATCTCCAGCACAGCTCCAGCTACAGGTGAGGCGAAGCCGTCTCTCTGGTCCCGCAACACAACACGGCCAACATTAAGATCAGTGATCCTGCAAACACACATACACAGGAGTGTCTTTGTGTGCAAAACATACAGTCTACCACAAATAATTTTTTTACTCAATACCCTGCAAAATACAGTATCATAGTAGATCAAGTATATTTACTGCGAGTAAGCTGTCAAATGACCCACCATTGGAGTCTGTAGTTTAAACTGTAGCTTACCCATCCACATCCTTCTGCGGCTTGATGGCGTTACAGACGCTTCTGGAGAGGAAGGACTGAGAAAGGTGCAGAAAAATGCCATGAACACGAGAATCCTCGTTTAACCGCAAGATCTCCTCGATCACCTGTAGAACAGAGGCAGAAATTCAGGAGACAGAACTGCACCAGACCTGTATTTATTTACGAAAGCTTTTTATTGCATTTTAGATTCGCAATATTACTGACCTCGTCCTCAGTGCACTGCTGTGGCAGACAAATCTGCATAACGTTTAGGCCGATCTGTGTGGACAATCAAGGTGGTACATAATAATATCTGCAGAAGCTATCGGTCTCTAGAAAAACATCACACACACACACACACCTCTGCTGTGCTATCTTTCTTGGGACTCTCCATAGACGTAATAGTTTTTTTACTGTACAAACCGTATATTTATCCCCTTACAGTAACTCTACCCCTCACACAAAACTTTCTGCATTTTCAAAATAACTCATTATGTATGATTTATAAGCTTTTGAACCCAAGGAAACCTCAATTTATGAGTCCCCATGAGTCTGTGTGCATTCAGGTTGAAGTCCCCACCAGGATAGAAAATCATGTCCCCCCACGCACGCACACACACACGCACACACACACAGTTTATGGGGACTCACCATAGGCGTAATGGTTTTTATACTGTATAAACAGTATATTATATTCCCCTACACTAAACCTATCCATCACAGAAAACGTTTTTTAAAGTAACTTGTTTTATGAAGACACGGGAACTGCCCTCATAAACCATATATACAAAAACACACACACACACACACACACACACACACACACACACACACACACACACACACACACACAGGGTGCAATAACAGCATCAACCAGCAGAAGGCAGCTTTGTGCTGTTATTACACCATCCATATACATCCTTGGTTTTCTGTATCAGGGCATAATAAAAAAAATATCTAGTCTTTGGCAGGTCTTAAAATTTAGAAAAATATAACCTCAGAAAAAACAACACCACATGACATTATTTAACACTGTGTCATTATTTAGTAAAAAACTAGGCCAAAATGAAAAAGCCATGTGTGACAAACTAAGTACACCCTAACGGTTAACATAGGAATTAAGAGAGTACGTATCAGTCAGACGCTGATAATCAAATGTCTTTCATTAACTGATCACCAGCACCTCTATAAAAGCTGAAATTTTGTTGTTCTGGAGCATTCAGGTGTGTGTATTAACACAATGCCAAGGAGGAAAGACATCAGCAATGATCTCAGAGAAGTAATTGTTGTTGCTGCCATCAATCTGGTAAAAGTTACCGTCCATTATTCTACAGCGAGGAAGATTATTCACAGGCGGAAGATATTCAAAACAGACACCAATCTTCCCATGAGTGGACGTCCCAACAAATTCACCCCAAGAACAGACCATGCAATGTTTAGAGAAATCACAAAACTCCCAAGAACTACACCTCAGACTCTTCAGGCCTCAGTTAACATGTTTAAGTTAGATGATTTTGGGCTTGTTTTGCAGCCACAGGACCTGGGCTCCTCAGTCATTGAGTCGACCACGAACTCCTCTGTATGCCAAAGTATTCTAGAGTCAGATGTAAGTCGATCTGTCTAACAGCAAAAGCTTGGCCAATATTGGGACAATGATCCCAAGCAAACTAGCAAATCTATAACAGAAAGGCTGAAAAAGAAAATAATCAAGGTGTTGCAATGGCCTAGTCAAAGTCCGGACCTCAACCCAACTGAAAGGCCTCAAAGAAATAAAGCAAAGAAGAACGGGCCACAATTCCTCCAGAACGATGTGAGAGATAAAGTCTCGATTACAGAAAACGATTCCTTCAACTTTTAGCTGCCAAAAGTGGCTCTACTTTTGATCAAGGGTGTCCTTAGTTTGTCACCCATGACTTTTCCATTTTGGCTTTCTTTTTGCTAAATAATGACACCCATACTGAAAACCATGGAATTCAATAGGGTGTTCTTTCTTTTTTTACATGACTTTATTTGTGTGTGTGTGTGTGTCTGTGTGTGTGTGTGTGTGTGTGTGTGTGTGTGTGTGTGTGTGTGTGTGTGTGTTTTTGTGACATATCAGGACACAAATGTGTATAATGACATGGGTATGACAGGTATTGCAGGAGAGCGTGACTTATGAGGACATTACACCATGTCCCCATTTTTCAAAAGGCTTATAAATCATACCGGAAGAGTTTTTTGGAGAAAGTAAAAAGGCAGAATGTTCCCTGTGATGGGTAGGTTTAGTGCGTGTATCATCTAAACCTTGGTCCCTTCAATAAATCACTTTTCAAAAAGCATGTCGGTATTTGTGCATGGAAAACAGTGATGATGAACAGACGAGAAGACAAACAGTTCTACCTTTCTAGCCATCTTCTTATTCACCTCCAGCAAACTGTCATCTTCACCGGCCTATCAGAAGTAAAAACATACCAGTTTTCAGCGTCTGCCATTGATTCACATACCAACAGATACACACGCATGCTCTCTAGTCACACCTGTATGATTGCAAGTGTAGGTTTGAGGTCTGGGTTGGTTTCTCGAATCGCTTCCAGCTCCTCTCTGCTCCTCTGTACAATGTCACTGTAAATGACATGGAAACAAAGAATATATTTAGACATTCAATTCAAAGTGCTCTCTATGGATGCTCCGATATGAAAATATTGGTCCATATACGATAACCGATAATTCTTTATATTTCAAAAGCTGATAACCGATACATTGGCTGACAAACCTAAATCCAATTTTTTATAGAACCTGATTACAAAAACAAGTCTCTTTAAAAGCCACCATGATCCAAGCACACAATTATAATGTTCTTATAATTTTATGTAGCCTATTTTCATTTTTTGAAGTGATTCCAATCATATTTCAAGCAATTTAAAACAATCATGTGAACAGTGCACATCTGAAGTGTCTCAGCTGAAGGAAATAATACATTATCTATCCGTTTTAAAGGTGCCCTAGAATGAAACAATATGTTAAATTGTTCTCTGATATCTACACAGAGGGTAGGTGGCTTATTTAAGGGCTAAAATTGTCCAGATACAGTTTTACAGGTCCATTTACAACCCTAGAAATTGTCCCTAGGATGTAATGCTCTGTTTTTGCCTTAGTTGGAAGGTTCATGAATATTAATGTTGAGCTCTGCTCTGATTGGCTTATTTCAGCAGCTCATGGCACACAGCTGTTCAGCAAAGTGGCTCGTGAGTCCTGACCATCCTGACAGAACACAGACCGACTAAATGAAACTTTAAGCAAAACATCTGAAATGGAGATTGATAAAATGCAGCTTACTTTTTTATTTGGTGTTTTCAGATCATCTGCGCGCGAGAAAGAGCTCGCGTTTATGCGGTTGCCAGATTTCAGTAATTAAATTCCCTTAACAGAGCTTTTCTGTGAAAAGAAACCCGTATACACTCCTGTTTTTACCTAAACATGTCCAATCTTACAACCATATGCACACGAGCTCTCTCTCGCGCACGGACGATCTGAAAACACCAATAAACAAGTAAGCTGCTTTTATCAATCTCCATTTGAGATGTTCTGCTTAAAGTGTCATTCAATCTACATTTTAGACTTGTCTTTTCGATATTGCAAGGTTATATAACGTTAGTCACAATGTAGGCTAACGTTACGCAGTGACTGTGATGTAGCCTAATCTGAAATACAAATAGGCAAAAACATCATAGGAAACACCATACTTCAGTTCTCAAAAATATAAATATATAACTTATATTTTTACAAAATGAATGGCCTTGTTAAATGACTATCGTTTTAACTTATGTGGTGGAAAATGTGACGTTTGCTAGAAGGATCGAGTGAACGATCTGTAAGCAAAGTATCTACGGTTGTATTTTGTAATACAAAGAAATATTACCCTTTGCCTTTAGACACACTATTTAGTTTTGTATGGTACTTGGTGTTTCCTATTGTTACTGTACTAGCATCTTGCGTTATCTAGACAATGCGGTCTCTCTAAGAAACTTTCAATTTAATCAGAAATTGTTTAAACAGTCAATAAGTGGATAAATCACTACTTACTGCTTGCAGGAATATAGTTGCCACTTTCTTCAGTTTAAGACACTGTCGCTGAGCGAAGCTTGCTTGAAATGGGCCGAACTAACGAATGATCTTGAATTCAATTGTTTTGGTATCGGATTATAAACATCAACCATGACTGTTGACATTTTTTATCTGTGGGAAGGATATGTAAAGTCCTCAGGTCTCCTGAACAGCCTGAACATGAAGTGTGTCCATGCGAGCAGCTTGTTTTGATGATTCGCTCCATTTCCGCCTGACAATGAACATGTTTGGACAGATGCAAATGTTGGGGGCGTGCATATAAATGATCCCCCAATGCTTGCGTCACGGTTGGGTTTATGTTGAGAAGCACTTTTTTTTCCGTGGAGTTTTGGATTCACGAGATTTACAGTATGTGATGTCCATGTACTGAACTCTTATTATTTCACCATGGCAAGGTTAAAGGGGGGGTGAAATGCTGTTTCATGCATACTGATCTTTTTACACTGTTAAAGACTTGGAATCCCATACTAAACATAGACAAAGTTTCAAAAGTTAAGGTGGGCGTTTGATGGGAGTATTTCTTTGTCAAAAATACTACTTCCGGTTAGTCATAAGGTTCGGCAATTTTTTTTCGATCATAGGTCCACTTGACGTTAAAGTTTCGGAATTTCCTTGTATGGGCCTTACGGATAATTCTACCGGAAGAGCGTGAGAGAGAGAGAGGGAGAGTTCGAAAGCAACAGGCTACGCCCATCAAAGCGCTGGCTTGTAGGATGCGCTGCACAGGTGATGTGACTTCAAGAAATTAACAATGTCACCAAAAAAGTGCGTTTTTGGTTGCCAGACCAAGACAGTCCTGTACAGATTGCCAAAAAACCCCGCGTTAAGGCAACAGTGGATGTAATTTGCTCTTCCGGATCAGCAACTGAGTTGCGCGAATGTTTATATCTGTTCGCTGCATTTCGGTGCCGACTGTTTCATAAACAAGGCCCAGCTCGACGCCGGATTTTCCGATCGCCTAATGCTGAAGGATGGAGCAGTCCCAACGATAAAGGTCCCAACGTTAGAACCGCAGACGGTGAGCAAGACTGCTTCAAATGTCTGTTTTCGCCTATGCCCATCAAGTAGCCCAAACATGATCACGTATCATGTATCACGTAATTGATCAATGGAGCATGCGATGTGTAGTGCGTATACATTTGTTTAGCTGGCCACTATATGTGTAACTTTATGTTTGTGTATCGTAAAAGCACTCCAAACAACAATACACAAAGAGGGGGGAAATATGTTGAACTAAATAAGCACGCTTCTTCATTCAAATGCGCTACTATTCCATGTCTTTCTATGTAAACACTAGCCTGCTGTGCAAAACCGGTCCGCTTACTGTCTACACAAACCACGCGTAAACACACACACACACACGTGCACAACTGCACTTCCCACATGTACAAGGTGTAAAAGTCAAAGACAAAAATACGACGATATAATTCAAGTATAAATATGTAAATAACACAAGTCGCTAAGCATATTATATAGTTAGTGTATAACTTGTACCACATAGAGACGTCCTGCTCTAGTCGTTTTTGCTGCTGCTCCTGTTCAACTGCAGCCTCTGGGTCTGATTCCGGATCATAGATGTATGGCTGTATCTGATTAAAAGCCATATTTTTATTTTGAATAAAGTTTTTTCCCGCTGTTAGGGATGACACAGCTTTACGACGCACTCTACACAAAACAGCGGCGCGCACACGTCATTATTTAGCTCCGCTCACACGACACGCCCCCACCCGCTCGGCTTTTTTCGGAAAGACTCGGAACAGCGCATCTTTCTTATATAATTATTAAAAAAATAAAGACTTTTCGGAGATATGCAGGATGCAATGCTACTCTATAGGTACTCAAGATTGACATGACACTGACTGAAACTGAGTGTTTCACCCCCCCTTTAATTCAATTTTTCATTCTAGGGCACCTTTAATATATTGGCCTACTTTTCTTATTGGTCAGATAACAATAACTTAAAAATTAACATGTATCAGCCGATACCGATATTGTGGCCAATATATAATGCATCCTTATTTATTTCATCAATAGTATCATTCTGCATGTTCACTAACTGCCAATAACAGGGCAGAACTTTTCATCGAACGAGCATAAAACACATCCAAACATCCGTTGTTTTTTTTAAACTTATCAAGCTTACAAATTCGATCAGCGTTTTAAGCAACCTGGTTATCTATTGCTGACTGCTCTGCTCCAAAAATCAATGTCAACTTTGCATCAATCATCAAATGACACTCCAACATCTTGCATGTTCTGAGACTCTAAAACTTTGAACCTCAGATAAAAAATTAGCTGCAAGTTTTAGGCCAAACATTATATTATAACAATGACACACAAACAAAATCAAACATTACTTAAAAGACCTCTTTTTATTTTTTTCCAAATATTTTAAACATTCACTTTCTACACTTTCTTCATAAATCTTCAACTGCTCCAAACACTAGGGATGCATGATATATCGGCCAACACATCGATATCAGCCATTTTTTGTGTTATCATGTTAATTTTTAATCTAGCTGATATATAAAAGCAGATAAATAATGTATTATTTTCCTTCAGCTGAGACACTTCAGATGTGCAATGTTCACTATAATGGTTTTGAATTGCTTAAAATATGATTGGAATCACTTCAAAAAGGAAAACACAGTTCAGTGCAACATGTGCAGCTCAAGTCTGTCATATAGACTACATTAAATTATAATGAGAACATCATAATTGTGTGCTTGGGTCATGGCTTTTAATGAGACTTGTAATCAGGCTCTCAATTATATAAAAATTTCTATTTAGATTTATCAGTCAATATAATGGTTATGGGCTCTCAAATATAAAGGATTATTTATCAGCCAAAAGTTTTCTATAGCGGTGCATCCCTACTAAATCCTCAAACCCAAACGTCATCCTATGCCTGCCCAGATCAAATCTAAAACTCTTATGCACACACACACGCAGAATAACAACTACACACGTCCGGTTGCTGTGCTGTATGATAAAGCAATAAAGACAAAATAAATATATATTACAATAATATAAAGAGTAATCCGTAAGCAGGTTAGTTAACTAGTGGCAGATAATCTTATGGTTACGATGACTCTATTGCATCTTTGTACTCTTGTACGGCTTCAGCAAAGGCATCTTTACTGATTACTTTAACCCCTCGGTTGCAGCTTCCTGACCTTTGACTCCATTTACAGATATCTAAAAGATACATAGGGGTCACTTATAAGGTGTGATTTGGCAGTCTAAACACAGACATGCATGCATGGGAGAGTTTTTTCTAACCTGTTTTAACTACTGTGTGAAAACTAGCATGATTATAACACAAAGCAAGTTTTGCAATAATGCAGACACAATTAAAAAAACAGTAAGGAGGAGGTTACACAAGAGTACACAACAGACACACCCACTCGCTAACAAACATGCAGAGACATGCACACACACTATTATACACACACAAATGAACTGGTGCGGCTGTAACAATATGGTCAAATTGAGCCAAAAGACTCTAAGAAGTTGAAATCAGATCCGACCCAGATTGATAAAGTATCCCTGTTCATTTTTGCCACAAATTTATTGAATTGTGTGTCACAAAATGTCCTCCTCTGTGTTCAGGTTTAACCAAGGTTATTATAGTTTTGCTTTTTGAAATTAGTTTTTATTTCAGTATCGTTTTCAATTTTGCTACAAATTTCAGTTTAGTTTTAGTTAGTTTTACAAATGGTTTTGCTAGTTTTAGTTTAGTTTTTATTTTGCAAATACATTTCTATTTAGTTTTTATTTATTTAGTTTCAGTTTTAGTTTTAGTAATTATAGTTTCGCAGAGTTACCATAATGAAGTGTAGAGACCAAATCAAGGTTTTTAATTTCAGCAAAGTTTAATGTTTGCACTGATTAGAGTTTAATCTTACTAAACATCCTTAAGTGAAATAACTTGATAAACAAGCATTATTGTTTAAACCCAGGAAGGTCTTACAAAACATGCATAAAGTTGGGTCTTCACCTTTGAGCAAAAAAGCTTGAGTCAAACTATGACCTATATACAAACAATGATCTGGAGATTAAAAATGAAATAAATTATATTTTGATATTAAAAAATTATATTTGATATTTTTGACATAGGCTAATACTCAGAGGATCTATCTTAAAGAACAAAATAAATGCAACGTAAAATATAAAAGTAAAAATTATAAATTCCAGACAAACTCATTCATAACAAAGATGAAATATTGTTAAACAATTAAAAGCTTATTTTAATTTCTTCAGTAGTACAATGTAGGCTAGCAGTGTAAGACCGCAGCTTAAGTCATCTGAATACAGCCAACACACACTGTTGTGCTGTGTGTGTGTGTGTGTGTGTGTGTGTGTGTGTGTGTGTGTGTGTGTGTGTGTGTGTGTGTGTGTGTGTGTGTGTGTGTGTGTGTGTGTGTGTGTGTGTGTGTTGTGCTATAATTGTAAAGGGGACCAATGTCCTCACTTATCTAGTAAAATATTATGATAACTGACTAGTAAGGACATTTGACTGGTCCTCACTAGTTAAAAAGGCTTATAAATCGGCCAAAACATGTTTTTATTTAAATCTATTGTTTTGCACGTTCTTGGGATGGGTAGGTTCGGGGAGAGGGATTGGGTTAGGGGATATAAAATATCATTAACCTGATATAAAATCATTGGAAGTCCATGCAATGTCCTCACTTATATAGTGAAACAAACGTGTGTGTATGTGTGTCCTGGTATTCCCTACTTTGTGGGGAAATGTCTCCACACAGACAATAATATTATTAGTAGTAAATGATTATGATAACACCTTTGAGCCTGTCAATATTATGCAAACATGAAATCTCAAACGAACAGTAGGCTACTACTTGCTACTAGTTGCTGACTTTTGCGCCTGCGTCTCTCGTCGTGTAAGAAACGGCATTCTAAAACAGTAAGCTTAAGTAGAAGTTCAACGTGCATCTCATTACCTTGTGTTATTTCCCATTTCACTGCCACGGACGCATTGATTCTTTGTGAACTGCCGTTTAGGACTAGCGATGTGTTGACTGTCTGCACGCGTCCGTCACAGGACAGCGGTTAATCTCCTCAGATCACTTCACGCGCACTAGCGCGATATACAGACACTCCCTCAACCGCCACAGTCAGATTTTCCACCACATGAAATAGGGCTTATTAATAACGAAAACGAATATTTATTTTTGCTAATTATTATTTTATTTCAGTTAGTTTTTTAGTAAGAGTAGTTAGTTTCGTTTAGTTTTAGTATTTTATTTATTCAGATTTTTTTATTTTATTTGAGTTTACTAAAATGTTTTTTGACCAATAGTTTTAGTCTTAGTTTCAGTTTTCGTTTACGAAAATAACCTTGGGTTTAACTAAGTAAAATAAAATAAAAACTGACAAATCTAAACCTTGACAAAAAGTAGTTTGAGAACATCTAAGTAAAAAATCCAATTGATTATGCCAAAAACACTAGAGAATCTAAAAGACACTTCATAAAGAACTAAATAGGAATCTAGTGGTCACACCATGGGTTTTTTTTTTGTGGAGTTTATTCAAAATTTGGAGCCCAAAAAAAGTGCATGATCCATTATAAAAGTGCTCCACATGCCTCCAGGGGGTTAATAAAGGTCTTCTGAAGTGAATCGATTGGGTTTGTGTATGAAAAATATACATATTTAACCTGTTATAAAGTAAAATATCTAGCTTCCAGTGGACTGCCTTCCATATTCAACTTACGGAAAAAGCATGACTCGCCAGTCTCGTCAGACGTAGCATAAGCATTTTGAACTGTGAGAGGTGTTACACTTTCTTCATAAATTGAATTATAAGGCAGTTTTTCAGAAGGATATTTCTTACAAAAATCGATCGATTCGCTTCAGAAGGCCTTAATTAACCCCTGGAGCCGTGTGGGGCAGTTATATGATGGATAGATGCACTTTTTGAGGGTTGACATTATAAAGCTTGGATTAGCCAAGACATTTTTTTTTATATAACTCAGATTGTATTAATCTGAAAGAATAAAGTCCTCTAGGGAGAGCAGGCACAACCTAACGTGGGTTAGTTGTCACAAATGGATTTAAAATGCCAGGATGACGAAACTTTTTGTATTTATTATTAGTTGCCATATCAACATTATTTAGGAAGATATCTAAACATTTATTTAACCATAGTTGAGCATAATGTCACAATGAGCCTAACTATTCTACAATTGTATTCATTATTTTGAGAAACCATAAGAAAAGGGTGAACAATGAGTGTGAGTCAATGTTTCGAAATTATTAATTATTATGTTTTATGCTCATGCTGTGTTTAGCTGTATGTTTGTTGTCAAACTCAAGAATTTGTATATTTTTAATGATTAAAAAAATGTCATTATTTTATTTATAGAAGTTAATAAGTGTATTTTATTGAAAAAGTATTTTAGTTTGTCTTGGATATTTTGTTTTAAACATTATATCAGATAACAGTTTAAGATATACTCATGTTATAATGAACCCCACCTACGGGGCATGTTGTCACATTTCACTTCCATTCTTTCGGGGTAAATCAAAATAAAAGTATACACTCTGTTAATGGAACAAAAACCCATAATTGTACTAGACATGTGTGAGATTATTGTGGGAATAAATAAATACTCTAAACCCCAAGTTGTTTTCCACAAACTGAGAAAGCCGAAAAGTCTCGCTCGCTCGCCCCTAATGGCTTGAGGGTGATTAAATCACGATGCAATTTTAATTTTTGGGTGAACTGTAACTTTAAATGTCAGCACATGTCGGTTATTTCCGTTACATATATAAATCTGTGAAAAAAGTCAGTATGTTGTTTAGCCAAATGAGGAGAGCGGGTTAAATGAGCACAATTAAAACTTTAAGGCTTTCAACCTGAGTTAAAAAGTCACTTCTTCGAGGAAATGTTAAATTCAGACAGTAACACAATATTATTGATACGTAGCCTACATAACGTAAGCTCGTTGTGCGGGAGTCGCCTTCAGACGGAAGACTGTGGGAGGCGGGAGTTACATCAGCTGGCGGCTAAACACCGGCAACACGTGGAAACAAATCAACGGCATGACAATAGATAACCTTAGTTTAGTAAACCAAACAAAACTGTTACAATCACAAAAACATTCAGCGAGTTTTACAAGATGAAATGTTGTCCAATTAAAGGAATGTGGACTTTTATTCTTACCTAGCAGCGCTTTCATACAGCGGTCCATCGTTTTTCCGGGGGTGACTTTTAAAGCTCGCCGCCGTCTCGGTCGTGCCGCTGGTCGAACTCGCTTCCCGAGCCCGGAGATAACAAACCGCGCTGTTATTCGCCGGGTTTAAAACTCTTACACCGGCGCGTGATCGTCGTAGACCCGCGTGGCTCCGATGTGCATGGCGAAAAGCGACCGACAGTCTCATCGTGCCCCGGGTTTGGAGTTGCTAAGCAGCGCGGTGTCTCTCTCTCGAGTCTCGGTGATGCTGAGGTGGTCTCGAGCGGTTCGGGACTAGTTGACAAGTCAAGCGCGTGCGCGAATGAGAGGCGCGCGCAATGCACACAAAGAGGAAATGCTCAGTTGCATTCACAAGTCTGAGCAAGAGCTAATGACTCACTGGGCAACATCTTCTCTTTTTCTATTTCCAAATTTGTACGCCCCCAAAAAAAGGTGCTATATAGTACTAAAAGTGGCTCGTAATCATGGGGGAACCACTTTAAGTGCTGTTACCACCAAATCTTGGTTCTTCAGCAGTTCTTTGGATTAGTTAGGTGTGATATAGCACAGCTACAGTATACAGAACCTGATAAGCCCCTTTAAAGGTTCTGTACGGGCCAAACCACAGTTGGCGTTGTTTAGAACGTATAGGTTCTACATAGCATCATTTGACAAATGCTGTGGTGCTAAGTTATATGTTTATTCATTTGATATATATCATACATGTGCAAATACAAGACATTTAGCCTGCAAACTAAATCAGTCATGACCAGAGTTTCATTCAGGACGAATGATTGAAGGCAGCACATGAGATAAGAGGAACCGTATTGTCTAATTGATGTCATCACACTAACCTGTCCCAATCCAGCAGTCACATTCATGTCATGAGTTTTGTGTTTGTAAGAAGACTACTATAGTTCAAAAGTTTGGGATGTTGGGATTTTTTAAATGTTTGGAAAAATGCTCACCAAGGCTGCATTTATTTTATAAAAAATACAGTAAACTGGTAATATATGGGGCGATGATATATTGTTTGTATAATTAAGCATGAACAATACAATATGTTCTGGCTATCAAATCAGTCCCTAATATTGAATTACTTTCTAATTATTTTAAATAACCAGCTAATATTCATTAATATTTATTAAGAATATAGACATTACTGTAGTATTACTGTCGCCTTTGGCTTGGCTTGCTCAGTTGGGACACTAAAATTATGATCAAAGTTATTCAACTAGTTATACAGATAAAATGTATGATTTAGGTTTTAATTAATTCTATAAACTATAATATGGATCTGCCAACATTGTCGCTATATGATAAATTAAAATAAGCTGATAACATCACTGTTTTCTCCAGAATGACTGTACAGCCAAATCTAATTTTGATGCAATATTATCCCGTTTAACACTGTGAAGCTGCTTTGACACAATCGTGATTGTAAAAGCGCTATATAAATAAAGTTGATTGATTGATTGACTGTATTTGTCTAGATTGGCAATATGTAAGTAAAAACAATATGTCAGTTTTTTCAAAAAAAATTTTTTAACTACATTTGGGAAGCAAAATGAACCTTTAAAGTTAATAATTTACTAAAAACTAATAATTTTTAACTAATAATTTTTCATTCATGGAGATAACATGGAAAAATGTGCCATGCTTTAGTGGAGGATTTCTGTCACCTGGTGGAAAACAAACTTTTATCATGAAATTACCACTATAACCAGTGTTATTTTATGTGCTTTCAGTAAAGGATTGTTAGTGTTTAATGTTCAGTTATGTTGGCCATTTAGAAGATTTTACAATGGGTTACCATTGTGCTGAAGAGTGGCGCTTCTGAGTAGGGTGCACTGTAAAAAAAAAAACATATATATATATATATATATATCAATTTGTTTTAACAACTTAAACAATAATGTGGTTCAGATAACATAATATTTCGATTTATTTATTTTTTATTAACTGAATTAATTCAATGTATTCAAAATTCCTGGCAACCAGGTAATAAGCAAAAAAAAATTACAGTGTGGTTGCTGTTAGTTTATTTTTTTCACTCAATGAGTAACAAAAAAGTACAGTCTCGTCTTATTCATTCATTCATAGTGCACTTAGATTTAAGAAACTGTACTCAGATAAAAATAGTTTGATCAATAAAATTAAATTGAGATCAATTTTGTTCACACTGTTTTCTTGGTGCATTATATATAGCAACCTCCAATACGGAGATTATCCTCCAGCTTTCTATGCCACAGTCAGAAGGGTTTTTGTATTATTGCATGTGTTGTTTTAATAGATGTGAGCAGGGACATCACGTTTCACACGAGCTAGACGCGTGATCTAATTAGGGTAACAAAGTTACCCTCTAATTTATGACAAATCTGCCAAATATCTTTGAATAAATGCACACAGAATGAGATACAGCTGATAACATTTAAAATAACATTTGTATGCACAAGAAATAGTTATAGATTCGTCATCACAAGTAACCAGACATCACAAACACTTCATTTAAAAAAAAAAGAAGCTGTATTTGTAATACGTTTGAATAATTTAGGCAGTGCATTTTACAAAATTACTATTCCTTCAGAAGATGAATATATATTCGCCTAAAGAAAAAAATAGCAACAAATATAAAACAGTAATACAAACTAAATTTGTGTATTTCTTTTGCATTGTGATATTTGCGGCCATATCATCGCTTCCAGAAGAATTTTTTAAAACGGGTTATAGTTATAGATCCATCATCACAAGTAACTAGACATTACAAACACTCATTTTGAAACAAAAGAAGGGGAAAAAAGCTGTAAACATGCACAAGTTGTTTAATATTTGTGATACGATTGAAATATTTAGGTTGTACAAAAGGACTATTCCTTCAGAAAATGAATATATATTCACCAAAAGAAGAAATAGCAACAAATATAAAAGAGTAATACAAATTAAATTTTGCAAATTGTGATGTTTATGGCCATATCATCGCTTCCAGAAGAACATTTTTTTAAACGGGTTGCTTCTATCATGTCTCTTGGCTCGCTCCAGCTTCACAAGCACCTCCCTGACCTGCACCTCTGTTGACTGCACATTGGTGTGAATGTAGTCTATCATCGAGCTCTGCTGTTCTACTAGCATGGCCACGTCCAGAAAAACCTCATGAAGGCTCTGAATGCGCCTCTCCAGCTGCAGCAGCTCTGTATGACGGCTCTCAATCTGTATGAGGGCAGAGCGTGCAGTTTTCCCTTCGGAAACCATGTTCTCGCTGAAGACGTTCCACTGACCGCTCTCCAGCATCTCCTCGATTTGGTCACCAGTCACCTCTCGCCCCACAATCTCCATCTGCCGCTGAATATATGCCTTGCAGGCCTCTCTGTAGCTCATCTCCGCGTCGTTGTACTCCACCATGGTATCGCGGAAGCTGTTGCTTATGCTAGCATACTGTGTTCTGGCGATTCTTGCCACTGGTGAATTAACACCATATTTTTCCTCTAACTCTTTCCCATGGGCATCCATCTTGCGAAGGTGTGCAAGCATCTCCTGTCCGCTGGTTTTGATGCCAGCAGCGATGGCATCAGAGTCGCAGGTATTAGAAGCACTAGAGCCGACTGCACCTGTATAAATATGTGAGTTTCGCTCTCTGAGACGCTTCACTTCCAGACTGATGTTCTGAATCTGACGCCGAGCCTCCTGTGCCTCATCAAACACAGCTTCCATGTCAGGGTTGAGACTGGTGTCCTGAGGAGGGTCATCATAGTTTTTGTTTTCTGAAGATTGGCCAGTTTCATGCTCTGCAACACTCTCATTAGACACAGAAACGGCATGGAGGTGGCCAAGTCTGTCCCTCATGACTGAAGTATACGACTGAAAAGAAAAAAATACACAGAGGTCCATAAATTAATTACAAAGCCAACACCAGTGTTGGGAAAGGTACTCTAAAAAAGTAATTCATTACTAGTTACTTACATCTTCAATAGTGTGATTAGATTAGGTTAGGTTGAGTTACTTTATTAATACCCGCAGGTAAATTTGTTTTACAGTATAATGACATGATGAGTAAAAAAGCATCCAAAACACAAAAACAAAACTAGTACAAAATAACAATTAAATGATGCATGTACTCAAGGCTTCACTACTCAAAACTTATAGTACATGAACCTGTACGTTATCCCTACATACCTATATAAAACATACATCCAAAATTAAAACCCTTTTTATTATTCAACACTGCTAAAACAGCATTACTGTACAAATTACTCTCTCCAAAGAGTATTTAATTATTTTTTACAAATTACGTTGTAATTACTTTCTAAATCCTATATCATCCTCGAGTTAAGCAATTCAAGGATAGACATGAAACGGCTCTTTTAATTCATTCAAATAAATAATATAAAACTACATAAATTACTTTTATTAAAGTATTATAAATGTGAGAAGTATGGATAAAAACATGCATTTTAAAGTTAGACTTTAAATGCTGATGTTAATTCCACTATTGTATTATGTATATATTATATTTAGTATTTAGTTAAATTACTTGTGAAGTAACTGTAATCAAATTACAGACAAAATAAGAGTAATCCCTTACTTTACTTTTTCAAGGGAAAAGTAATTAAGTTACAGTAATTAGGCCTACTTAGTAACTAATTACGCCCAACACACATGAAAATATACAGTAGGCATTTTAGTAACAGCAGAGTATTCGTTGTCAGTCGTGACCCGCACGTAAAAACGTCTGAGCCTGTCAGACAAGACAAACTTGTTTTTGGTCCACGCTGGATGCAGTGTAATAGCCTATTATTTGGAGAAAAGGCAAAAATCACATTTGTTAGCTACTAATTCTATTTAGTTATGTCCATTAAGAGATTAAGTAATAAATAAAAAAGAAGCATAATCAGGACCAATGTAGACACATCCTATCATTGGAGAAAATAATGAATTTTTTATGAAACATGGCCAGCGTTTTACGTTTGGCAACGCAAATATGCTTTAAGAATATCACTGTGGCCTACCTCAAATTGTGTCCTTCTGAGTGCATTCCTCTCAAAGTCAGCTTTTTTTGCAGGGCACGAACTTCACGCTATTATTCGTCCAAGAAATAAAGAAAAAAACATTCACCTATTTCAGCTCTTCTTGTCGAACAGCGACCGTGATACGTGAATGATGATGTAATAGACACAGGCCCCGCCCATTGGACCGGTAAGCAACTGATGGAACGAAAGGACATTATATTTGGGCTTATATAAAAGAAAAATGCAATCAAACAGTTTTTCCACTATAGAAGAATATGATCTACAAACAAAACCCTAGTTCCATTTAATGTACAAAAATGTGTAAAGGGAGAACAGCTGATTTGCCGTTAGCTACGTGATAGATAAGTATATGGTATGTTATGGTTATGTGGCATTAACTGAAAGTAAGGAGCTAGATGATGTCTTAAACTTATTTGTATGATGTAAATAATATTCACAAAGCAAGAAACCTTAATTTCAAACCTAACTGCAAACAAAGTATGTAGGCTATTAGCCTATTATCTCTTCAAAAAATCCCCTCCAATAAAAAACTTTTAGGTAAATTGTAATTTTGTTTTATTTTCTTCTTCTCTGTATCCACACATGTTCGTGTTTATTGTTCTGTCTGTGTTATCTCTTTTTGTATTGATTTATAAAATAAAACTCACAGCTGTTGCTTAAAGTCCCTAGTATGTCCGGCAGAGGGCAGCAGAGATGTGAGGAGAGCCGAGGCCAGGTAGGAGGCCATACTCCTGGAGTAAATAAAGTCCAAATGTAGGCCTATTGTTTAAGTTTGTTTTATTTAGAACGTTTTAAGTCTTCTGCGCCTGCGCGGATCGTGTTAAAGATTTGAACGCTGAAAAAGATTTAAAAATACACTAAATATTTTGAAACCCAGGGCTAAATGTGTACAAAGTTTATTTAATAAAAATATCCTAGACGTTAGGGCTGTGTTAGGCTGGCTATTAGACGTCTTTTAAACGCAAAATCGCTTGCTGGGTTATTATAATAGGCTAGTTATAGTATTACAAATAATAATTAATTATTAGGACAAAAATATCGCTAGCTGTTTTGCTAGCTGCTTGCTTATTTGTCAGTAAGCATTCAGTCCTAAGCTGTTTCTTTAGTTAAATCCTCGACCTATATATAATAATATATATATTAAATATAGGGACTGAACCGCCATAATATTGAAATCCCTTAATCACCCCTGATATTACCAGTCTTTTTTTTTTCATTGTCAGTATAAATGGATGGAAGTTGCTCAATTTGTTGAATCCTTGACTCAATATATTTGCATCACCACCACAACCCGTGATTGCGTATTTACTTATTTTAGCAAATTAGGCCTACATTGCATGGAAAAAATGAAGACGAATATTCTGTACCCTTTCGTAAAAATAGAAATTACGTCACGGGTTAAAAAAAAAAAAAACTTAACACGTCTGGCCATAATCGACCGAACAGGTTTGGCGGGAAAGTTACGCCCTGGAACGCGCATTCCTTCCCCCCACCCATTAGATGATGACAGCGGTGCAGTGAAGATGGAGCTGCAGCCTTGAGATGACATATCGACAGAAGTTAGACTGCTGACATTTTGGATAAAAACATAAGGTAATGTACTTTGTAGTGCATGTCACTGTGGTTTATTTATTTATTTAGTTTCACCTTTTCAGCTCGTCACCGCTATTTCACAATTTTATGGAAAATTATTCATAGAAGAATTATAGGCTATTCGTTAGAATGTTGTCAGTGTTAATCTGTAAAAGGCTTGAAAACTTAGCCTATGCAATTAATTTTTAAGGAAACAAGTAGTAAAATGCTGCTTTGAAGAAATTTAATTTCCTCCCATAGAATACCAAAGAAAACTCTTAATGATTGTTAATGGATCACCAATTATGTATATAAAAAAGAGGCAAAATTTGCTATACATAATTAATAAAACACAAGGAGGTTTAGTGATTGGCAAAAAACTAATCTGTATTCAGGTAGTTGACAAATATGCAGTAACATCTGTTGTTTTTGTTTTAAAACACCATTTTGAAGCAAAAAACAACAACATATTATTAGCCTATGTTGTGTTAAGTCTGATGTTTGAGAAAATATAAGGGGTCATTAACTTTGTTAATTCATTCACTGTTTTTTGGCATGTTTTTACTGAAATGTGTCCTATTGTGACATAGCAACAATTATTTTTAGACTATATGGGTGTTGCTCCAAAGGACAACAAAACTTAACACTTTTATATAGTGGTTCCAAAAAAGTTAAATATTTGAACAATTCTGAGACAAAATCTTACCATATGCAGACGTCAAGGGCTTCAGTAACTTGACCTTGAATGGGTCATTCAATTAATTAAACTGATTTAAAATCAGGATATGGTGTCACACTAGACGACATGGTTTTTAGTGACAAAATGTAGCAGTTTTAGAAATATAAGGATGAAAAAAGTTGATTGTCATGTACTA
The DNA here is from genome assembly GCF_024679245.1 of Pseudorasbora parva. Taxonomy (NCBI): domain Eukaryota; kingdom Metazoa; phylum Chordata; class Actinopteri; order Cypriniformes; family Gobionidae; genus Pseudorasbora; species Pseudorasbora parva. The sequence goes on along the minus strand of NC_090186.1, from coordinate 4,720,382 downwards.
AAATAGACACTTGTAACCCATTCACACTTAGGGGGAACTATTCCAACAACCTCTCTGAACACAGATTTGCTTTCTTTCATCATATTCTGGGCTTATCTGCTTTTCTATACATATGCGTTATTAGTATGGTGTTTACTGAATTTGGTCTTTTAATACCACTTTCTTAAGACACACCAAGCGCTTTTCATGTTAAGTGTTTTTGAGTATCTCAAGAGAACACCATTTATGAAGAAACAAAGGCTGAGCTATCAATTCAATCCATTCAAACTTGTTTGGTGAGTGACGCCAGTCAGAAATAGTTTCACAGATGAACTAGTTAGACGTGTGTCTTTATCAGTGTCGGTCAGGACGCATTATCTCCCTCTTTTTCAGAAGGCACACAAAGAATGAAAATTATGCTGAAAACAACGACTAGGATACATGAGGTATTGTTATGCTATATTGAGAGTTTTTAGCCTACATCAGATGGTGTCCATTCTTGTTCATTCTCTCCTATAGCGATCATGAGGGACAGACTGGATCATCTTCAGACCATTTCGGAGTCTGACAGCCAACTGGAAGAGCTGGAATTAGACTCTTTCAGCAATGTGGACCTGGAGGATTTCCACCCGCAGGCTGTCATTTATGACAACAGCGATGAGATGGAGTCTGTGCTGGATGAGGCTCAGGACACTCGGCGCGAGATTCAACTCATCCGTCTCGAGGTCAAGCGTCTCAGAGACCAAAACACACGCATACTTAGCGAACCGACTCGTACAACACACGTAAAGCATGACGCCAATGTCATCGCCGGTGACATCAAGACCCGCGGAGAGGACATTCTGACACGTCTAAAGAAAATGGACGCCCACGCAAAAGAGCTTGAAGAGGAGCACGGCGTCAACTCCGCTGTGGCGAGAATCGCCCGCACACAGTACAACACCTTAAGCAACAACTTCCGAGACGCGATAACCGAGTACAACGACGCGGAGATGAGTCACAAGGAGTCGTGCAAGCGCCACATTCAGCGGCAAATGGAGATTGTGGGCCGAGAGGTGTCCGGTGACCAGATTGAAGAGATGTTGGAGAACGGTCAATGGAACATCTTCAACGATAACGTCATGTCAGAAGGCAAAACGGCTCGTTCTGCGCTCAACCAGATTGAGAGTCGACATCGGGACCTGCTGGAGTTAGAAAGCCGAATTAAGAGCCTTCACGAGGTGTTCCTGGATGTGGCTATGCTTGTAGAAGAACAAGGACCCATGACAGACTACATCTTAAACAATGTTCAGAAAACCGATGCTATGCTTGGTGAAGTTCTTGTCAAACTGGAACGGGCAAAGAGACATGACAATAACAACCCATTCAAGAAAATGTTTTGTGGATGCTTTCCATGTTGCAAACACTGATCAGAGCGATTGTGAACTGTATGGACGTTTGAAGGCCTGCAGTATCTGCTGATCATTGTCTTCCAAGACTAAGCTTTTTGAATGATCACAAAACCTTGAAACTGCTGAATTGAACAATAAGACAGCTGAGAGCAAATTAACCAAGTAAAACAAACACTTCATGCCATCATGAAGACATCTTTTGATTTGCAGATTAATACCGGTTAACATACTGTACATCACATTCATAAATCAAGTGAATCTAAAGGCAAAGGAGTTTTTAATCTGAAGTTATATTGCAAGATATGCATAGGCTATAACTTATTATCCTCCACTTTGTTATATATTTCATTTATCTAAAGTGGTTTAATTGAATATGCACTTTCTAGACCCTTTTACAAATTTTAATGGAATATGAAGCATCTGTCATGTTTTGCCAATGCAAGTTGATTTATTTTTATGTGCTTAATGTTTATTAGATAAATATATAAGCTTAATAAAATATATTATGTAATTATTACTTGTCTTTATTATTAAGTGAATTGCATGTGATGATGTTTTGGTTTTACAATATTTCAAATGGAATTAGTCTATCAAACATGGATAGGTAGGCTTAGGCCTATGATACATTACAGATTAATTAATTACTTCTTATGAACTTAAGCTATTCTTTCACCTGTTTGGGCTAACTGGATAGATATCAAGAGAGTCACATTTTTTGCATACAGAGTGGACTTTTGTAGAGATGGTCCTCACTGCAGAAACAAGATCCAGGGGGCAAGAGGTTGGATCCAGATCTCCTCCCAAAACTACCCGTCTCCACCTTCTGATCCCTAAACCTACCCGTCTCCACCTTCTGATCCCTAAACCTACCCGTCTTCACTTCTGATCCCTAAACCTACCGGTCTCCACCTTCTGATCCCTAAACCTTCCCGTCTTCACTTCTGATCCCTAAACCTTCCCGTCTTCACTTCTGATCCCTAAACCTACCCGTCTCCGCCTTCTGATCCCTAAACCTACCGGTCTCCACCTTCTGATCCCTAAACCTTCCCGTCTTCACTTCTGATCCCTAAACCTACCCGTCTTCACTTCTGATCCCTAAACCTACCGGTCTCCACCTTCTGATCCCTAAACCTTCCCGTCTTCACTTCTGATCCCTAAACCTTCCCGTCTTCACTTCTGATCCCTAAACCTACCGGTCTCCACCTTCTGATCCCTAAACCTTCCCGTCTCCACCTTCTGATCCCTAAACCTTCCCGTCTTCACTTCTGATCCCTAAACCTACCCGTCTCCACCTTCTGATCCCTAAACCTACCCGTCTCCACTTCTGATCCCTAAACCTACCCGTCTCCACTTCTGATCCCTAAACCTACCCGTCTCCACTTCTGATCCCTAAACCTACCCGTCTCCACTTCTGATCCCTAAACCTACCCTTCTCCACTTCTGATCCCTAAACCTACCCGTCTCCACTTCTGATCCCTAAACCTACCCGTCTCCACTTCTGATCCCTAAACCTACCCGTCTCCACTTCTGATCCCTAAACCTTTCCGTCTCCACCTTCTGATCCCTAAACCTACCCGTCTCCACTTCTGATCCCTAAACCTACCCGTCTCCACTTCTGATCCCTAAACCTACCCGTCTCCCCAACTGATCCCTAAACCTACCCGTCTCCACTTCTGATCCCTAAACCTACCCGTCTCCACTTCTGATCCCTAAACCTACCCGTCTCCACTTCTGATCCCTAAACCTACCCGTCTCCACCTTCTGATCCCTAAACCTACCGTCTCCACTTCTGATCCCTAAACCTACCTGTCTCCACTTCTGATCCCTAAACCTACCTGTCTCCACTTCTGATCCCTAAACCTACCCGTCTCCACTTCTGATCCCTAAACCTACCCGTCTCCACTTCTGATCCCTAAACCTACCCGTCTCCACTTCTGATCCCTAAACCTACCCGTCTCCACCTTCTGATCCCTAAACCTACCCGTCTCCACTTCTGATCCCTAAACCTTCCCGTCTCCACCTTCTGATCCCTAAACCTACCTGTCTCCACTTCTGATCCCTAAACCTACCCGTCTCCACTTCTGATCCCTTAACCTTCCCGTCTCCACCTTCTGATCCCTAAACCTACCCGTCTCCACTTCTGATCCCTAAACCTACCCGTCTCCACTTCTGATCCCTAAACCCACCCGTCTCCACTTCTGATCCCTAAACCTACCCGTCTCCACCTTCTGATCCCTAAACCTACCCGTCGCCACCTTCTGATCCCTAAACCTACCCGTCTCCACTTCTGATCCCTAAACCTTCCCGTCTCCACCATCTGATCCCTAAACCTACCCGTCTCCACTTCTGATCCCTAAACCTACCCGTCTCCACTTTTGATCCCTAAACCTTCCCGTCTCCACTTCTGATCCCTAAACCTACCCGTCTCCACTTCTGATCCCTAAACCTACCCGTCTTCACATTCTGATCCCTAAACCTACCCGTCTCCATTTCTGATCCCTAAACCTACCCGTCTCCCCAACTGATCCCTAAACCTACCCGTCTCCACATTCTGATCCCTAAACCTACCCGTCTCCATTTCTGATCCCTAAACCTACCCGTCTCCCCAACTGATCCCTAAACCTACCCGTCTCCATTTCTGATCCTTAAACCTACCCGTCTCCCCAACTGATCCCTAAACCTACCTAAGCTATAAGGAGGAAACAGAGATAATAACTAAGGGGTTTCAAATCTATTGACACACAGCTCTATTCTAATTGTCACATTGTAGAATTGTACAATTTACTAGACACTGGACTCGTTTGGTAAATATGAGCAAAGGCAGATGAGAAAATCTGCATTTTTTATTCTTTTGATCTTTCATTAAAAAACAAAACAAAATTGTAACCTTTCATTGAAGTAAAACAATTGAAAGTGGGAGGGGTGTCTCATTATGAAATAAATGTTTTTCTCCCAAGCAGGTTGGCCACAATTATTGGCACCTCTAGAAATTAAAGTAAAATATCTCTGAGGTATGTCTCCATTCATATTTAAATTTTTAGCACACCAGAGTGACTAGGAGCATGAAATTGGTCAGCCAAGACTTCCTGTTCAACAGGAGCATAAATATGAGGAAACACAAAAGGCCAAATTCCCTTAATCATCATCCCAATGAGTAAAACCACAGAATATAGTTCTGATGTGCAGCAAAAGATTGTTGAGCTACACAAAATAGAAAGTGTCTGTAAGAAAACAGCTAAAGCATTGAAAATCCCCATTTCCAGCATCAGGGCAATAATTGGGAAGTTCAATCAACTAAAGATGTTCTGAATCTGCCTGGAAGAGGACAAGTGTCTATATCGTCCTAACGCACGAGAGGAGGAGAGTTTGAGTGGACAAAGACTCTCCGAGATCACAGCTGGAGAAGTGCAGAGATTAGTTGAGTCTTGGGCTCAGAAAGAATAAAAAAATCTATCAAACAACGCCAACATCACCACATGTTGTTTGGGAGGGTTTGAAGAAAAATCCTCCTCACTCATCCAGAAACAAACTCCAGCATATTCAGTTCAGACAAACTAAAAAAAGAGCTTTTGGCACAAACACACCAGATGGCTTTGGTGCAAACAGGGATCAAAAGTCCCCCATGGCCACGGTTAAACACACCGCTGGATCTTTAATGTTGTGGGTCTGTTTTTTTGCTGGAGGTCCTGGACATCTTGTTCAGATTCATGGTATCATGGATTCTAGCAAATACCAACAGATAAAAAAATAAAAACCTGACGCTTCTGCTAGAAATCTGATAATGGGCCGTGGTTGGATCTTCCATCAGGACAATGATCCAAAACAAACATCAAAATCAACACAAAAATGTGTGACTGAGCACAAAATGAAGCTTCTGCCATGGCCGTCCCAGTTCCTGAGCTGAACCCAATAGAAAATGAGTGATGAGCTGAAGAGAAGAGCTGGAATCTGAAGGATCTGGAGAGATTCTGGATGAAGGAATGGGCTCTGATCTCCAAACTCATCAGGCCTTACAGAAGAAGACTCAGAGCTGTGATCTTGGGGAACGGACGGCGCAATAATTGTGGCCAACGTGAACTAGAGAAAAACATTTGTAACTATTTAATTGTGTCTCACATAACGTTTCCTTGTTCCTAGAAAATACCATACAAGCTGCACGTATGACGTGAACACTGCATGAAACATAAAAAGGTGTGACAATCCATAAATGAGTTATGTTTATCTCTCATGGTATGATAAATCTTTCACAATAGAATATGTACCAATCAATGACACAAAATTAAAAAAAAATAATCTGTTTAATAAATGATTATTGATTCGATTCCAGTTATATATCACTTTATAAATAGTAATTTAGAGTAGTACATCCATTCCAGTCATAAGTCAGTCAGTCATAAAACTCACATAGCTTTATATATCTGCATGCATTTATAACTTGTCTTTTTCTTTGCCAGTTCGTGAAGAAACCTCTCCTCCTTTAAGACAACAAACAGAGAAACAATGAGAACCAATGAGAAATTGTTCATGAGAAATGCCTGGAGCGTCATTAGTTTACTCACAGTTTGGTACCAGAAGCTTGTAAACTTTTCCTCTGACCGTTTAAATATTTGACTGAAAGGTGCAAGAACATGTAAGTGCAGGTGGGGGACAGTGATAAATGGAGGCACATGGAAACCTAGACTGAAATACAGACAAGTCTCATGTAATAACTGCTTCAAATAAACACTTGATGAATGTAGTAGTGCGAATATATACCTGATGTCTTCAAAATCTTTGACACCCTTGGCTCTCAGCACATCTCTTCCCATCTCTGCCATCCTCCTCACTGCCCAAGATAATCACATTTAGATAATTGAAAAACCTACTTAAATCACTGTGTTCATGGTTTATTTTATTTAAAAAAATTTTTTTACTACTGTCTGTTATTATCATCATAATAATGAATATATATTACTCCAATCAGGCATAACATTATGACAGGTGATGGGAATAACACTCTATCGTGGCTCCTGTATATTCGGCAGCAAGTGAACATTTTGTCCTCAAAGTTGATGTGTTAGAAGCAGGAAAAATGGGCAAGCGTAAGGATTTGAGCGAGTTTGACAAGGGCCAAATTGTGACGGCTAGACGACTGGGTCAGAGCATCTCCAAAACTGCAGCTCTTGTGGGCTGTTCCCGGTCTGCAGTGGTCAGTATCTATCAAAAGTGCTCCAAGGAAGGAACAGTGGAGAACCGGCCACAGGGTCATGGGCGGCCAAGGCTCAGTGATGCACGTGGGGAGCGAAGGCTGGCCCGTGTGGTCCGATCAAACAGACGAGCTACTGGAGCTCACACTGCTCAAGAAGTTAATGCTGGTTCTGATGGAAAGGTGTCAGAATACACAGAGCAGCTCAGTTTGTCGTGTATGGGGTGGCATAGACCAGTCAGGGTGCCCATGCTGACCCCTGACCCCGCCGAAAGAGCCAACAGTGGCACGTGAGTATCAGAACTTGACCATGGAGCAATGGAAGAAGGTGGCCTGGTCTGATAAATCATGTTTTCTTTAACATCACGTGAATGGCCGGGTGTGTGTGTGTGTCGCTTACCTGGGGAACACATGGCCCCAGGATGCACTATGGGAAGAAGGCGAGCCGGCGGAGGCAGTGTGGTGCTTTGGGCAATGTTCTGCTGGGAAACCTTGGGTCCTCCATCCATGTGGATGTTACTTTGACACGCTCCACCTACCTAAGCATTGCTGAGACCATGTTCAGCCTTTCAGGGAAACGGTATTCTGGTGGCTGTGGCTCTTCCAGCAGGATAATGCTCATGACACAAAGCACAAATGCTTCAGGAATCGTTTGATGAGCACAAGGAGTTTGAGGTGTTGACTTGGCCTCCAAATTCCCCAGATCTCAATCCAATCGAGCATCTGTGGGATGTGCTGAACAATCAAGTCCCCACCTCACAACTTACAGGACTTAAATGATCTGCTGCTAACATATTGGTGCCAGATACCAAGGCACCTGAGATACAGTCATAATATTATGCCTGACTGGTGTGTGTGTGTGTGTGTGTGTGTGTGTGTGTGTGTGTGTGTATAATATGTTAATTATAAACCTGGGATCAATTCTTAATTTCTCTGTCTGTTACTGCCCTCTGCTGGCTAGAAATAAAAAAGCAATTCGCAAAAAAGCATTACTCACTTTAAATAATCAGATGCAACCCCCAAAATTATATAATCTTACCAAGACCTATATCGTCTGCTTGGAGTGACAAACAGCTATGGATATGTTTCTTTGGTATAACCAGGTAGTGGTGAGGTGCAGCTGGATAAATGTCCTCGAAACAAATAATGTCCTCATCCTGTCAAACAATTACATTCCATGTTTTATTTACCTTGACATTTAAAGTTTATTAAACTAATTATGTCACTGTATTATAAAAAAAACAACAACATTGTTTTTATTGCATATTTATGACCCTAAAAAACCTTGTGGATTTATATCAGTTCGACTTGACACTTTATGAAAAGTAGACTGATGCATGTTCATTTTGTTTTCATCAATGTACAGACTTTTTAATTTCAATGAACTCAAAATTTTAAGGCAACCAGTGAGTGTTACTCTGAGCGAGATAAAAAAAATAAAAAAGATATTTAAACTTGCCCTACCCTTACATGACTCACTGAGGAGTTGCTAGTTTTGACGGTCTTTCCAGCTTTCAACAGCAAATGTGCTCTTTTAGATCCACACGTTCTCACGAAATATCTGTAACTCGAATGGTATTTATAAAGTGATTTTACATGCCAAAATGATTTATTTTTTTACATGCATGATGCATTTGATACGCATTGTCTACTAGGATTAGTAGTATGGGTTATGCGCAGAGGTGTAGCACCAAATGTTAGGCTCCGGTCACAGAACCAAGGGGTGGGCCCCTAACAACTATGACAGTTTGTCATGTTAATATTATGGATTATCAATATATATTTACACGCCAGCATCATTAGAAAAGACAGCACACCAGAAACGAGTTCTTCATTAAAAATATATTATGCAGCATACCCACTATCTATCTACATTTAGTATTTGTTGCATTGACTGGATGAAACTTTTGATACTTAAAAACTAAAGTAAAAGTGGCTGTGGGATTTTGTCCTATCAATTTGGGTCTGATGAAAAAAATAGCAAAGAGCACTGTACACAAAATCAGATATATGTAAGAATGTTTGTAACCAAGCAAATCTCTCTTTTTTGTGATAGATTTGGATGGTGAGTAAATTCATTTTGTCATTTTTGGGTGAACTGTCCCTTTAAGGACAACAGCACAATTCTTACTGTGTTTGTCCTTGCTACACTGATGCTGTAGTACTTTTTAAGTCATTTTAGTGAAAACGTCTAAAAAAAAATCCCTTAAATTACGTAAATACACTTTGAGAACAGCTTGTCCATTATACACCCCCCTTCGACTATCAGAGAACTGATAATCACACACCAAGACAAGATCAACTTACTTCCGCCAATATCTGAGTGTATGGTTCGTCACCGTTTATGATCCTACAGAAAATACAAGATTCATCCGAGTTGTCGTCCGAAGAATTTGGCTCATTTTCACAGGAACACCTTATCTCAGCCATTCTGGCAGGGAGTTTCCGGCACAAATGAAACTCTCATGTTCCGTTTAGCTGTCATCTGTCCTTTCTTTAGGGTTAACCTCCTTAACCCATCTAATTAACAATCCCACATATTAGTCACAATTCTGCGTCACGAGTTCGCCATATCATAGTATAGCCTACGTAAGTGCGGAAGCTACGCACAAACACCAGAGTTTGCCTACTTACACATTTAGTTATGGGTAATTACTAGTCGACAGCTCGGTTAGTCGGATCAGAGCTGTTCTTGTCCTCGGAAAGTATTCGTTTCTATGACAATTCCCATAATAAAGCTACGTGTTCGTTGTTGCTGTCGAGTATAATAATAAAATAATTAAACTCCACGTTAATTAATCAACTTTACTGTATAACAAAGAGCGTGTCAGGTAAAATTGGTTATAATAAGTTGCCAAAGCAAACGGAAACGTGTGAAACCTTTAGTGGTGGCCGATTTCGAATACACTATTAGGGCAGGGCTGGGAATCGATTCAGGCGTTAAGAATCGAAAGCCGATTCCTTTTTAATTCAACACAACAGAGTTACGCGTTAATTTGTCTCTAGCTCACTAATAGTTTTTATTTTATTTGTATAAACATCAGCATTAAAGCAATACTACAGATAGACATGGAAACAACAAAACAAAAAAGACAAAGATATACAGACACAAATAAGCTTAGCTGCAGAGTAACATTTACAACAACAATGTAATTACTAGCCTACATTTGCACCTTAATAGGACAAAAAGTTTGAATATAGAGATGCAGTTTTAATTGCTTTTGATAGTTTCCATATACTTGTCAAGATCATCTTTGATAGGTTAAGAGCCAGAACATTTTTGCTTATGTGAAATTTAACTAGTAGGCTAGGGAAACACACATTTATTATGTAAAATTTCCATATCTATTTTGAGTAGTCAACAAATCAAAGAAAACATCTTTAAAACAAAAAGAAAAGTCACTTACAAAATAAGATTGGACAAACATTAACACATTTGACCAAATGTCTCTGTGTTGATTCATTGCCAAGAATAGTGACAGAAACTGTAATCCACTTCAACGTCTGATTTATATTTAAGACTGGCTTTTGTTGGGTAACATTTGTAAATAAAATGTAAATGTTATTTATTTTACTTTATTGGTAAGCAAATACCACACTTTCTCCCACTGTGAATATAATATTATTCTGGTATTATAAGGAATTGTTACTATCTCTCTCTGAAAGAGAGCTCTGATTTTATCATTCTTTTGTTTTCTTTTTTTGATGCTCTCTATAGAAAAGCAAACTATATATAAATATCTTTCTCTATAGAAAAATATCCACTGCCAAAGTCACGTGATTTCAGTAAACAAAGCTTCCTTACGTCATAACTTTCGACATTTCACTTTGTTTTTTAGGTGTCAAATTACTATATAGACACTTGTTTATCATATTTAATCTCATTTTTTAACCAACTGTCAATAAAATATTTGCAATGGGTTTGTAAAAGCTATTTTAATGCATGTTTAGCATGAGATTGTGTTGTATTTCCACTGTTCTGACCAGCAGGGGTCACCAGAGTGTGGCGTTTCCAACGCTTCGAGACGTTCGAGACACTGAATCATTTCGCGAAGCGGTTCAATTGATTCGAAGCTTTGAAAAGCCTTTCTCACTTTCGCTGTCGAGGCCGGAGCCATTTTTGTTTTGTTTGTTTGTTTTACATTACGTCACTTGGGTCGGGGTCATCTTTCAGTTTTGAGTCCCAGCTTGTAAATAATTGTGTCTCTTTAAATATAGGCACTTTTGGCCAGGATTAATTAAACTCAAACTCAAGTTTAAAATCTGCATACTGAGGGGGTTTCAAACAGGGGTCCGGGGATCCCCAGGGGGCCGCAAGAGATTGACGGGGGTCCGTGGAAAAGTCTGAGAAAAAAAAGAAAGAAGGTAAAGCAATAGGCCTAAATAAATAATTAAAAAAGTTATTAATCTCTTGAATAAATTACATTTGATTAAAATCAATAAAATAAAAAAGATTAATATAAAAATGTATATAAAATTAATTAAACAAGAAATAAATTATACATATAGGCTAATAATAGATTACTACATTGAGTAGAACCAAATATATAAATGAAAATGAAATGTAACTCAAACAAATTTTAGACATAATTTATTATTATTAATATTATTATTATTATTATTAGGAGTAGGCTATAAATTGATTGTTTATAGGTGCCTTATACGCTTTAGAAAGGGGGTCCCTCACACAGGGACCATCATTTGGGGGTCCATGATATTGTTAGGGATGCTTGGATGAAAAAAGGACCCAAGAGCAGATTAGCAGTTTGCTCAATTTATTGACCAAAGTGCAACGGGAAAACAAAAATAACAGGCAGCCAAGCCACCGAGCAAAGGGCAGAGCAGAGGCGAATCCAAGGGGCAGTCGGAGTAAAGCAGGAGTCAGTTCAGCCGACCAACGATCCCTAAGGAAAGTTGATAAGGAAGAAGGGCCAGGCAGGGGTCAAAACCAGAGGGCGATCACGGTCCCAGAAGCAGAGCAAAGGCAAGAGTCCAAAAACAAAAGCAGAAAACCAGTAACCAGGTAAGTGATCCAAAACAGGACTGCGTACGGGAACTGGACAAATCCAAGAAGAAAACACTAGATTAAATAGACAAACAGAAACAGGGCATGTAAACTAGGCACGACTAGAACAAGAACGTCTTTTGGGCAGTAGTGAAACGGACGTTACCAAGACACACTGACAGAGAAGCAAAGACAGAGAGAAGCATAAGTAGAGGAGAAAATTAATGCAAATACCCTAAGACACAAACACAACAAAAGGCTGATGATCAAACCAGAGTCCTGACAGACATCTAAAAGATTGAAAACCCAGAAACTATAGGTTTACACTATTACATGCTTTCTTTTAAAGGGTCTATCTCAAATGTATCTTATTTAAAAAATAAATAATAAATCATTTGCTGGGGTTGAATTTTTTTCTCTTTTGGGAGGCAAAAAAAGTTACATATTTTCTCACCTTGACATGTTTGATTCCTTAAAAAAGTTGAAGAAAGCAAACATTTATATCTTTTTAATTGAATGACAGCAAACTATGAACCGTGATTAACCCATCCAACCACAGCCTGCCACCACCACTGAATAAAAATCACTTTATTAGGATGAGCATTTAAATGTCATTATTTATTGAGTGCTTGGAATGGTCCATTACTGCCCTCTGCTGGTTAACACATGGACACAGACCTGCTGAGAAATGCTTTTACATGAAGCTTTCTGATGACAGAGAAAAAAACATAGACAGTAAAAGAAATGGACCGAGCGATCCCATTACGTCAACGGCGAAATAATGAAGTCAACCTAGGGGCACTGACTTCCTGATGGCGGAGCGAACTGCGCAGGCTCAGACTGAGCTTGACGACGTAGATGTGACGTGAGCCTCCTGTCTGACAGCTGTGAGTCTTCTAGTAGATGTGGAAAGTGAAATCTAAATCACGTTGTTTAAATATTTTCTCCCGTTGCTTTTTGCTCACTATGGGCTTCTCCCCATTCTTCTCCCTTGACTTTATCAGACTTTATGTCTCCACGTCCCCCCGACTGTCTCATAGACAGTAAAAGATTGCCTGCGAGCGTCTCCTCAGGTCTATACGGTAATTTCTCAACTGTGCGACAGAGTCGCGTTGGTTATGACGCAATCATTAGCCTATTTTTACAAAAACAGCTTCTGCGGGGCAATAGTGTAAGATACAAGGTAACGGAGCCTTTTATGCATTGTCGTGTTTCTTTAGAAATAAACAATGGACAAATGGAGTCTTTAAACGCCTCAGATGTAAAGTTATTCACTGTCAAAGTGACTCAAAAATGAAGAGGGAGAAGAATGGGGAGAAGCCCATAGTGAGCCAAAAGCAACGGGAGAAAATATTTAAACAACGTGATTCAGCTTTCAATTTCCACATCTACTAGAAGACCTACAGCTGTCAGACAGGAGGCTCACGTCACATCTACGTCCTCAAGCTCAGTCTGAGCCTGCGCAGTTCGCTCAGCCATCAGGAAGTGAGTGCTCCTTTACTGACTTCATTATTTCGCCGTTGACGCATTGGGATCGCTCGGTTCATTTCTTTTACTGTCTATGGGTTATCCCAGTATCTTTTTCTGTTGATATGAAAAATCAGGTACTTTTAGCAATATATAGGATTAATTATGTATATGATGTATATTATGATGAACTATATGCCTTTCTCCACTGACGTTCTGTGATGTTCAAAGCATTTCTAAGGATGCTGAAACTGAGATGGTGAACGGGAACATGGTTTGCGCAACATTAACATGATTAGCTGTTAAACAACGTAATCAGCTAAAGGCTAATCATATTAATTACTGTTATGTGTCTGACGCTGTAAAGACCGATACCTTTGTGCAGCGTTTACTACAGTAACTTGAGTAAAAGTTGAGCGAGTGGGTCTCTGAGCTGAGTGAGTGAGTGGAGGCGGGGCTCATTCGCATATTCATGAATCCACATATACTAAATGAAGCAAGGGTGTAGAGTTACATTCAAGCTATTTTAAGGCATTAAGAAATATTAAGTTTGTATATTAAATATTGTAATTTTGGTGATCAAACATAAGTTAAGGGATAAAATGATTGACTAAAGGGGGACTTTAAAGGAACAATATGTATTTTTTCGCCGCTAGAGGTCGAGGTTGGTGACGGCTTGATTTCACAGAGCTTTTATTCTGTCAGACGAGCACTTCCGGTTCTTCTGCTCGTGTGTGTGTGTGTGTGTGTGTGTGTGTGTGTGTCTGTGTGTGGGAACGCAGCGCTGCTTTATCTTATCACACATCTGAGTGTGTTGAGAGTGATGTTATAATGCTACTCTGTGCGTTCACTCGGCGCTACTATGAGACACTTCTTCACACTGCAGTGAGAGATGGATATTAGGCCTTAAGCTCATCCAGAGTGTTGCGTCTCTCAACTGTCTCTTCACAATATCCCACAGATTCTCTATGGGGTTCAGGTCAGGAGAGTCGGCAGGCCAATTGAGCACAGTAATACCATGGTCAGTAAACCATTTACCAGTGGTTTTGGCACTGTGAGCAGGTGCCAGGTCGTGCTGAAAAACCAAATCTTTATCTCCATAAAGCTTTTCAGCAGATGGAAGCATGAAGTGCTCTAAAATCTCCTGATAGCGAGCTGCATTGACCCTGCCCTTGATAAAACACAGTGGACCAACACCAGCAGCTGACATGGCACCCCAGACCATCACTGACTGTGGGAACTTGACACTGGACTTCAGGCATTTTGGCATTTCCTTCTCCCCAGTCTTCCTCCAGACTCTGGCACCTTGATTTCCAAATGACATGCAAAATTAGCTTTCATCCAAAAAAAAGTACTTTGGACCACTGAGCAACAGTCCAGTGCTGCTTCTCTGTAGCCCAAAGTGTCTTGACCTGGGGAATGCGGCACCTGTAGCCCATTTCCTGCTCACGCCTGTGCACGGCGGCTCTGGATGTTTCTACTCCAGACTCAGTCCACTGCTTCCGCAGGTCCCCCAAGGTCTGGAATCGGTCCTTCTCCACAATCTTCCTCAGGGTCCGCTCACCTCTTCTCGTTGTGCAGCGTTTTTTGCCACACTTTTTCCTTCCCACAGACTTCCCACTGAGGTGCCTTGATACAGCACTCTGGGAACAGCCTATTCGGTCAGAAATGTCTTTCTGTGTCTTACCCTCTCGCTTGAGGGTGTCACTGATGGCCTTCTGGACAGCAGTCAGGTCGGCAGTCTTACCCATGATTGCGGTTTTTTGAGTAAATGAACCAGGCTGGGAGTTTTTAAAAGCCTCAGGAATCGTTTGCAGGTGTTTAGAGTTAATTCAGATGATTAGGTTAATAGCTCGTTTAGAGAACGTTTTCACGATATGCTAATTTTTTGAGACAGGAATTTTGGGTTTTCATGATCTGTATGCCAAAATCATCAGTATTAAAACAATAAAAGACCTGAAATATTTCAGTTGGTGTGCAATGAATCTAAAATATATGAAAGTTTAATTTTTATCATTACATTATGGAAAATAATGAACTTTTATCACAATATGCACATTTTTTGAGAAGGACCTGTTTATAACTGTTCTAGTGGTTTTTGGATAATTTAATAAAAAAAAATCTTACATGTTGCGCCTTTAAAAGAAAAATAATAAAGGTGTTGGCCATTGGAACATATTTCAAAACAATGGTAAATTCATAAAATTACCTGAATTCACCATTTAAAATGATTAATATATTTCAGCACGTGTTTTAATCTGTTCGGTGTAATTTAACATGATAGCGCCCACTTTGGAATCTAGCCAAAGATTTGGACAAACTATCTATAAACACAGCTGACATTTTAACGTCATCGCATTAAAAGAAATGAACATACTTTAATTAAACTCCAAAAGTCCCGCTTTAGTGTGCGTGGGCTTAACACAGGCTAGCATATGAGCAGCAGCCGCCCGCGTGCTTACGGGACGTCCGTCATATCTCACGCGTGCTGCAGGTGCGTGGAATCCTGTGTGTGTGTGTGTGTGTGTGTGGCGAACGCTCCGCCCATTCGAACGATTGAAGAAAAGTCGCGGTCGAAAGCTGAACTACGTTACTGACACATTTCCAAACTCGAAAGCTCTTAACGAGTGCAGCTCCTTTACTTTCTGCAAGTAGGCATGTCTTCGACTTCCTTGCATTTGTCGTTATTTATTTATCTACTTGTTTTAACCATTTCGACTTTCACATTTAATTTGGTAATGAAAACAGCTGAATGATATCCTGCGTTTTCTTCTCAGATGTGTTCGGATGAAGAGCGCGCGATGACGGGGGGCTCCGGTAACGGAAAGTTGCGTCAGTGGCTGATCGAGCAGGTGGACACCGGAAAATACCCCGGACTCGTGTGGGAGAACGAGGAGAAGAGCATCTTTCGGATCCCGTGGAAGCACGCGGGCAAACAGGACTACAACCGGGATGAGGATGCTGCGCTCTTTAAGGTACAGATGAGAAACTAATAACAGGAGCGCGTTATTACTCCAGTGGGATCTTTTTGGGCTACTCGTGTTGCACTGTGAAGATCAAATGCAATTCTTAGAAGACAACGCATATATGTTTCCAAATTCAAATGTTTTATTTTGTGGGGCTTAATGTAAAAAGGTGTGGCTTACACTTATTTTACAGTGTCATTGTTACATAGTAATAACTATAAATAATGCATAATTACATGCAACTGACACTCAACCAAACCTGTCCCATAGTAAGTACATTTGTTAATTAATATTACTAATTACAGTGTAACAACTTTACCATGGTGTGGTAACACTTTATTTTACAGTGTCATTGTTACATATGTTACATGTAGTTACAACTATAAGTTATGCATAATTACATGCAACTAACCCTAACCAAATCCTAATCCTGTCCCTATAGTAAGTACATGCTGTTAATTAATATTACTCAGGACTCAAATGTATAATTACACTGTAACAATGACACCTTAAAATAAAGTGTAACCAAGAGTGTCTTAAGTGCTGTAACTGAAAAATAAACATCTCATTAAATGGCTGAAATTAATTGCATAAGAAGAGTTTGCATTATCACATATTTTGCCCTTTTTATTGTGAGAATTAGATTTTTTTTTAATTTTTTGATATTCAGGATTAAAGATTTTTTAAAGTAAATATTTGAAAACCTTTCTAAAACAATAATTAAACCGTTAAAGTAGTTTTTACTTACTGGTTACACCACTTGACATTTTTAGCATATGCAAATCAAAATGTTTGTGAAAAGTGTATAAAAAAACCAACATAAAACAAAGATGACATTTTAGGAACTTGCCACGTGTGTATTATACCAGATTTCCTGAAACAATTTATGGACATCTTTGCACACTGTAAAATTGAATTAGACTTACTTTAAAAAAAAAAAAAAACCTAGGTAAAAAATATAATAGTATGTTGACAAATGCTTACTTAGTATAGTTGACTTACACAAGAGTTCTAGTAACTAAAAATAAATAAATAATTAATAAAATGTAATTGTTACCATTGTTGTGTTTTGCATGCTGAAGTCTGTGATTCGAGCGTGATATTGTCACAAATATAGAGGAATTATATCAACCAAATTAAAAGGTCGACATGAAAAATGATAGTTAATGATTCAGTTAAAAACCTATTTATTACTTCCCTTCTGTTGAAACCAAATAAATTATTTCACATCAATAGGAAGAGAATCACAATAATATAAATGAAGTTGAAGTGGGAACACTGATCCCCATAATGGCGAGTTCAAACTAAACATTTGAGGAAAATCAACACCAGGTTATGAAGTCAGCTTATGTGATGTTCTCTCAAAATTTTCAGCAGTATTCACAATTAATCTTTCAAGATGACTGGGAAATGAGTGAATGCGACTAGAGATGTGGAGGAAATGAGTGAAAAGTGAATTGCCCCGCCTCAAAAAATCAGTTAACTCGGGTTGAGTAAGCAAGGCATGGTGTGTGAATAGTGCAGATTAGTAAAGTGAACTAAAAAGTAGAAGGCCCCTAGCCTGTGGACTGCTCTCCCTGACCACCTGCGGATCCCACAGACGCTTTTAAACATGGTCTTAAAACCCACCTGTTCAGCAGAGCTTTTGGTTGATTTGTTACTTCTTAATTATTTTTCCTTTTGTTTGATTGGTTTAAGACTTTCTTTACAGATTGCAACATTCAATCTGTGGCACTTTGAGATTTTGTTTAATATAAAGTGCGTTACAAATAAAATGAATTATTATTTATTATTAAAAGTGTTAGTTACAACAACTGTTGGATTTTACGGTGTATCAGATTGACCCATATGTTGACTTTGAACTCGTTCTCCTGCAGGCATGGGCTCTATTCAAAGGCAAATTTCGGGAGGGGATCGACAAACCTGACCCACCGACGTGGAAAACGCGTCTTCGGTGTGCTCTCAACAAGAGCAATGACTTCGAGGAGCTTGTGGAGCGCAGTCAACTTGACATATCGGACCCCTATAAAGTGTATAAGATTGTCCCTGAAGGATCCAAAAAAGGCAAGGCATCTAAAAAAAGCACATAAGCACGTGTGTAGCCCATATTTAGTGCTCTCATATTTCTTCATAATGTAAATGAATGACATCAAACAGATGAAAACAGCTGCATTTTATAAATATTTTCTTAGATATCTGATGAAAATAATAAAGTGTATAATATTTTAATGTTGCAGGTCCCAGATCTCTTGATGATTCACAGTCTAATTCAAGCTCACCCAGTTACCCAATACACCCCTCTTATGCACCCGCACCGCCTCAGGTTCGAATCAAGCATCATCTTAAGGGTCCTGCACACTGTGCGATTTGTCAAAATCCTTTGCGAATGTCCCTTGTCAGACTGTACGACCATGATCACCGCTGTAAGCCATGTCACACTGTAAGATCTCAGTTGGCATTAATGTCAGATTGTATGATAGCCAAGGCGCGCTAAAGACGGACGCACGCAAGAAAACTCGTCCGGAGTTTTATATCATCAGTCAATGACGCGTTTGATGACGGTGAGCTGCATTACACGCGGGACTGAAATGCTGGCTACAAAGAAATCTCTAGCTCTCGTTTTAGTCATAGTCTGTCTTGAAAAATCGAGATATTTGACTGTCGTCGTAGGAGAAGTCACACTGCAGGATTGTGTGCCAAATCTTCTGACACTGCCAGAATTTCGTCTGAGGTAAAATTTTATCGCAGCGGTCATTAATCGGCTGCCGCTGAACATGTCAAACTAACGATCGGTCAGATTTTAGCCGAGGATCTGAGGAATCTTCTAGGATTTGCAAAATTTGTCTGAGACGGCCAAATCGTGGCCAAAATCACACAGTGTGCACCCGGCTTAAGTTGTACTTTGGCTTGAATGTTTAGACTTTGCCCTTCAGTTCACTTTACGCTCTTGTCATTACAGGTGTGCAACTACATTTCTCCAGCAGAGCGAGGATGGAGGGATTACTCCACCCTGTCTGAGATCCCGTACAGCCAGAGCCCCTACACACCACGCTGGGACACTGGTACTGTCTTATACTGTGTGCGCTGTTTACTAAAATACTATATCAGAATCTGCCACAAAACTACCCAAACACTGGGTTGTTACGTCTGATCCAGGATCTGAGTTACACAACAACTACCCAAACACTGGGTTGTTACGTCTGATCCAGGATCTGAGTTACACAAAAACTACCCAAACACTGGGTTGTTACGTCTGACCCAAGATCTGTGTAACACAAAAACTACCCAAACACTGGGTTGTTACGTCTGATCCAGGATCTGAGTTACACAAAAACTACCCAAACACTGGGTTGTTACGTCTGATCCAGGATCTGTGTAACACAAAAACTACCCAAACACTGGGTTGTTACGTCTGACCCAAGATCTGTGTAAGACAAAAACTACCCAAACACTGGGTTGTTACGTCTGACCCAGGATCTAAGTTACACAAAAACTACCCAAACACTGGGTTGTTACGTCTGACCCAAGATCTGTGTAACACAAAAACTACCCAAACACTGGGTTGACACTTCTGACACAAGATCTGTGTAAGACAAAAACTACCCAAACACTGGGTTGTTACGTCTGACACAAGATCTGTGTAAGACAAAAACTACCCAAACACTGGGTTGTTACGTCTGACCCAAGATCTGTGTAACACAAAAACTACCCAAACACTGGGTTGTTACGTCTGACCCAAGATCTGTGTAACACAAAAACTACCCAAACACTGGGTTGTTACGTCTGACCCAGGATCTAAGTTACAAAAAAACTACCCAAACACTGGGTTGACACTTCTGACACAAGATCTGTGTAAGACAAAAACTACCCAAACACTGGGTTGTTATGTCTGGAACTGTGTTACAATGCGTTACAGATGTGGTTCAGATCTGGGCCGACACTATGTTGCTGTCTGGGGGGCGATTAAAACATAGACAACATTACAACAGGTAATCATCACAATAGATAGATAGTACAGATTTGAGAAGGATCACATTTAGGCCACATTTACACTGCAGGTCTTGATGCACAATTCTGATTTAGTGACTATATATAGCTTAAGAGAGAGAAAGTGCGTTCATGTAGCGTGCGAGTGCACTGACATATGTCTGTATGCGCAGGGTACCAATTCACCGGCTCCTTCTTCAGCTGCAATGCATCCGATCCACAGCCGTCAGCCTTCACCCTGGACACCAGCATGAGATCCGCCGAGTCTCTGGCCCTCTCAGGTACTGCACACACACACACATAATCATAAATCATTATCATATCATAAACACACAGAGACAGTGACAGGCTCAATGGGAATGGATCGATTGGTCTTCATGTATTAATACGTCTGATACCGATTTTGCAACTCAGGGGCTGGGTAAATATAGGGTAGAACTCATGTTGGGTTAATTTTACCCAGCAAATTGGTTTGTTTATTTAACCCAGCATAGTTGATTAATTTTTACTATAATACTATATCAGGATCTGGCACAAAAATAGCCAAACACTGGGTTGTTACATCTGATCTAGGACCTGGGTAACACAAAAACTACCCAAACACTGGGTTGTTTTGTCTGACCCAGGATCTGTGTAACACAAAAAACTACCCAAACACTGGGTTATGTCTGACCCAGGTTCTGTTTATCATAAAAACTACCCAAACACTGGGTTATGTCTGACCCAGGTTCTGTTTATTATAAAAACTACCCAAACACTGGGTTGTTACATCTGATCTAGGACCTGGGTAACACAAAAACTACCGAAACACTGGGTTGTTTTGTCTGACCCAGGTTCTGTTTATCATAAAAACTACCCAAACACTGGGTTGTTATGGCTGATCCAGGATCTGAGTTACACAAAAACTACCCAAACACTGGGTTATATCTGACCCAGGAACCGAGTTACACAAAAACTACCCAAACACTGGGTTATATCTGACCCAGGAACTGAGTTACACAAAAACTACCCAAACACTGGGTTGTTACGTCTGACAAAAATGACCCAAATACTGAAAAAATAACCCCCTAAAAAGTTACCCAAAAGGTTCAACCCAGGATTTGGGTAGAAAATATACCCCAAGATTTGTTTGTGTGTCATGACCCAGACAGCAACATAGTGTCGACCCAGATCTGGGCCACATCTAGTACATATGGATTCAATGCGGTCCAGATGTGGTCCAGATCTGGGCCGGCACTAACAGTTTATTATCACAAAATTATAATGTATAGATTTGGGAAGGATCAGATTTAAAGTCATGATGTTACAGATGTAAGTACACATAGGTACTTAAATTACTCTGTACTTAAATGTAACAAAGTCACCTTACACTTTATTTTAAGGTGTCATTGTTACAGTATAATTAAATATTTAAGTGCTGAGTAATATTAATTAAGAACATGTACTTACTATGGGGATTAGTTGCATGGATTCAGGATTAAAGATTTTTTAAAGTAAATATTTGAAAACCTTTCTAAAACAATAATTAAACCGTTAAAGTAGTTTTTACTTACTGGTTACACCACTTGACATTTTTAGCATATGCAAATCAAAATGTTTGTGAAAAGTGTATAAAAAACCAACATAAAACAAAGATGACATTTTAGGAACTTGCCACGTGTGTTTTATACCAGATTTCCTGAAACATTTTATGGACATCTTTGCACACAAAGATCTCAGAATGTTAATTTAATTTAATTTGGGGTTTTATTACTTTGGGGCAGATCTGGAAAAAAAAAACCTGAACTAAAAAAATGGTTCTGCATTATATTTCTTCCTAGTTGTCTTGACATCAGTGACTCCCATTATGATATTAGGTTTGAACTCATTTGATCTTGGTCTCGATTAGATTACCGGTTAAATGTGGCGGTGTATTACCGGGACGCCCTGGTGCGAGAGGTAACCGTGACCAGTCCCGAGGGCTGTCAGCTGGGTCCAGGCAGAGAGGGACAGGCCTTCGCTTCCCCAGGGACCCCAGAACTGGTGGAGCTCCCTCACGCTGAAAGGACGTCTCTGGAGCGGGGCGTTTTACTCTGGATGGCCCGTGATGGGCTCTACGCCCGCCGCCGCTGCCCCTGCCGGGTGTACTGGGAGGGGGCTCACGCTCCCCCTACGGACAAATCCAACAAGCTGGAGAGAGAGGAGGACTGCAAACTGCTGGACACTCATCTGTTCATCACAGGTTTGTACTAGCCTAGAAATCTAGACGCACCCTAGCTTGAGCAAATCTAATCTGCTGCGAGTGTCGTCTAGCAACTCTCAATACCCTTCTGAGCTGTAAAAACCAAACTCTGGTCGGGCCAATCACATCGTGTATAGAGTCGGTGGGCGGAGCTTAACATAATGACGGCCGAGTTGCGTTTGTGTGCTTCTAGTAAACACAGAAACTGGCGAACGGCGGCGGTCTTTCGAATCAGCTTTGACCGCGACTCTGGAAGACTTGGAGTTAAGCTTTTCTCTGAGAAAAGAACAAAGAACGGCACTGAAGTCATTCTTAAAAAAGGAAGATGTGTTCGGAGTTTAGCCGACCGGATACGGCGAATGTTTAATCTGTCAGTGAGCTCTGCTTCACCTTCGTTGCTCTGGTTGGTGTAGCGCTATCCTATCGCGTGCAGAGGGAGTTTGAAAGACAACCGTTTATCCGCCCCTCGGATTGAGCCGTCAATGGAGAGTTTCCAGACCAAACATCTTGATGTGGGTCTGGCTTGTCAGGCTAGGTTTGTGCATCAGATAATTTACACTAATGTCTATGATCATAGGCGCCGGAAGCAAATAAAATGCGGGTGGGTCCTCTCTCTCAGAATTTTTTTTTACTGGAGTAACATTAGATGACATTTACATTAAATACATAAATATATCACCGTTTACTAAACGATTGATTGGGCCAGACAAAATTTCAGAAATCACTGAGTTATTAACCGTGGCTATAGAGTAGAGGTAAGATGATCAAGATCATCAAGTTTTGACACGAATCGATCTGAGGTTTGAATCCGCCTTTTGCCACACTACTCCCTTTTCCCATCACATATCAGATCAGAAACGCATTACGAAAATATTAGAAAAGTGGAAATCAAGCGACTAACGTGTTTAATAATAAGTGTTTCTCGGTTAGGGTTAGGTAAACAGACCTGTGCTGGATTAGAGAAGATAAAAGTGAGTGGGTCCAATATCATGGGTCGTAGAAAGTTGGCGGGTCTTGTCCCACACACACACACACACACACAATGGTTCCAAACACACAAAACGACCATGCCTATGTTAAACTTTTTGGGCAATGTTGCCGAGCAACACATTTCTTTTTGGATATCCAGATAGAAATTTGTTGCCCGCTCTCAATGGGAAATTACCCAAGTAATATATTTCAGCAACATTGCTCAAAAAGTTGCCCCGTGTATCATCAGTTTAAGATTATGACTAACAGATGACATGTTAAAACAGGTTACTTTAAACGATCACTCATCTTTCTCCGAGACATTTATTGTAAACCTTCTTCTGCCTGTTAATTCACTTCTTGTATACATCGTCATAACTCCAGTAAACAAACACATGAAAGCGTTTACAGTAAACAGTGTGTGTCACATTATCTGTGGGTTGATATTTAGTGTCAGTCGTCTGTGAGTTACAACTCACTCACGCCCACCTTCTGCTTTAGATTGACTGATTATTGTGATTCTCACAGAACCTTCCAGCATATGATGAATACGACTCAAATACCACAGGAATCACATGTGACCTAAAGCTCACAGTATGGAAAGTAAATAGAGGATGAAAAAGAGAACAAAAATACAGAAAGAGATGTTTAGTTTCCTGCCATATACAAATGAGCACAATGTAACAAGGACCCAGCCAAATATTCAAGATTATAGTTTAGGAATTGGTCATTTCTGAAAATTCTGTAATATTTAATGCAGGGTTAAACTTTTCAAAACTAAACTTTTTTTTAAAGAAACTAAGTTTTATTGAGCAGGGATGCATTCAATTGATCAAAAGTGACAGTAAGGACACTTGTAATGCCACAAAAGATTTCTGTTTCAAGTCAATGCTGAACTTTTTATTCATTAAAGATTCTATAAAAAAAAGTTTTCACAAAAATATGAAGTTGTTTTCAACAATTTAATAATCAGAAATGTTTCTTGAGCTGTAAATCATCATATTAGAATGGATTCTGAAGAATCATATGAAACTGAAGACTGGAGTAATGATGCTGAAATCATTTTAAAATTGAAAATATTTCACAATATTACAGTTTTCACTGTACTTTTGATCAAATAAATGCAGCCTTGGTGATTATAAGAGACTTATAGGGGCAGATTTACTAACAGCTTACACCTGCGCAATCCCTCAAAACTACTGTCAGGATTTACTAAAGACTGAAAGGACTGGACAGGGTTATTTCTGCAGCTGATCTTATTGCATATTTATGAGAGGAGAGTATTTTAAATCAATCATGAGCTGATTTACTAAGGTTTGTGCCCAGAGTAGTAACTGATTACATGTAATCGGTATTACTTAAAAAAATAAGTACTTGTAATTAGATTAAATTACACTTTAAAATAGTAATTTTCTCAACATTGCATATCTAATCAACTCCTGATTAACACATGAATTATTATTTGGAATCATCACTCAGTTATTGTGTTATTTAATCATGTATTACTGTCTTCGGAACACATTAAAATGTACAAATTTACATAATTTCATATTTACATACAATGCAGTAATTCCTGAAATTTCTTTGACCTGATATATTTAGTCCCCTGAGATCTTAATTTGTAAGTTAGGTCAATAATCAAATGAAGTCAATACAAATTCAAGTTCAAATAATATGTTAATTTTAAATGTATTTATACCTTTTTTATGATTTCATTACTTAATAGCTTTTAATTAAACTCACGAACCCCAGTCTGGGAAACCCTGACGTAATGTAATATTTAATGCACTTCATGATGTTGATCACAAAGAATGGAATATATATTTTCTTTCTCTGTATTTTTTTATCTCAAAATTATTCTACTCAAATCAGTGTGATAAACAAGTTTGGTCAAAAGTAATCTAAAAGTATTCGGTAAAAAGTAAACTAAAAGTCAAAAGTAATCTAAACGTAATCTAAAAGTCAAAAGTAATCCAAAAGTAGTCAGATTATATTACCTTAAATATGTAATATAATGGAATACGTTACTAACTATCCGTTTTGTCATGTCATTTGTAATCAGTAACCGACTACAATTTGCAAGTAATCTACCCAGCTCTGATTGCGCATTTATTTACCACCCAAAAAAGCACATCTTAACGCAGACATTAATTTGCGCTGCTCTTGGTAGATTGCGTTGGTCTTTATGGAAATGATCCGGCTGTGTTCTTTAATTTGCGTGTTGTCAGAAGGGAGAGGAAATTTGGAAACACAGTTACTGATTTATGATTTTTTTGGGTGGTAAATAAATTAAATTAGAGCAATTAGAGCTGGGTAGATTATTTGCAAATTGTAGTCGGTTACTGATTTATGTGTTTATACAAATTTTACCAATCCTCAACATTTGAATGATAGCGTAGATCTCCTTTATCAGCATTCTTTCCCTTCTCCCTCTTCCAACCATTTGCTGGTGTATTTTTAAAGATCTCACGTGCCATTGGCTGTGAATAACCGTCTCCTCCTCTGTATGTCCCGTAGAGTTGCAGAGTTACGCCCTAAACGCTCGTCCTGCGCCGTGTTCCCAAGTGCTGCTGTTCTTTGAGGATGACAGTCCTGATGCTCAACGCCCAAGAAGGACCTTCACAGTGCAGGTTCGTCTTTGGTTCTGTTTAATACTGATGAACAGTCATGAACAAAACATAGTGATATTAATGCAGTCTGAATTTGCTCTTTATGCCACAGGTCGAGCCCCTGTTTGCTCGCCAGCTTCTCTTCCTCAGTCACCCGGGCAGCATGAACTACATCCGCAGCCATGAGCTTTCACACATTCCCCCTGAACACAGCGACCCAAGATTACCACAGAGTCATTACGCATCGCCGTAACAACGGCTCTCAGAACTGACCCTGGAGGCTTGTCACTCGGTGCTTAACCCTGGGTTAAAGTCTTGTTTAACCCTGGATTCAAGTCTCATTTAACCCTGGATTCAAGTATTTTTTAACCGTGGGTTAAAGTCTTGTTTAACCATCTATTTGTCTTGTTTAACCCTGGGTTAAAGTATTGTTTAACCCCGGGTTAAAGTTTTGTTTAACTCTGTATTCAAGTCTTGTTTAACCCTTGGTTAAAGTCTTGTTTAACCCTGGGTTAAAGTTTTGTTTAACCCTGAATTCAAGGCTTGATTAACCCTGGATTAAAGTCTTGTTTAACCCTGGGTTATAGTGCTGGGATAATTATAATATACTCACTCTCATGTTGTTCCTAACCTGTAATGACTATCTTTCTTCTGTGGGACACTGGGAACCAGAACAACATTGGAGTCTTCCACTGAAAGAAAACATTTTTCCAATGATCTGCTTTCATGTTCTAAAGAAGAAAGCCATACAAGTTTACAGGGGCATTGTTACATTATGCTGTTTTCACACTTGTAATTTTGAAGGGAAGTTAGCGGCACTTTTAACAATGGGTTATAACGTTCTGCTAATCAACAGAAAATGGAGAAGAAGTAATTAAAGTCCCCCTGTAGTCAATCATTTTATCCCTTAAAATTCATGTTTAATTACCAAAATTACATATTTAAACATTTTTTACTGTGAAAAAAATTCTTTGAGTCTTAAAATAGCTTGAATGTAACTACACCCTTGCTTTATTAGTATACATGGATTCAATAATATGCAAACGAGCCCGCTATATTGTTAAATGTACACACGTTTATATCAACAGAAAAATATACTAGTAGGTCTTCTCTTGAGACTCTGCTTCACAGCGATTAATGATATGCTAAAGCCCGCCCACACAGTGACGTGATTGGTTACACCATAGTTTGTTGTTGTCAGAGACACCAGTGATTTCAAACCGTCTTTGGTTCACTGCAGTTTTTAGGAGAAAATACTCAGGAATGAAAACTTATGAATTTGCACATGGTTTTTCTGAACGCGTATTAAAAACACCACAGAGACACAAACAACTTTAAAACTTGATTTTTACCACAGTGAGTGTTTGAAATGGTTTTAAAGTGTCATATATGTCTAATCAATATGCAAAAACAAGAATAACTTTAAATATGTAGTGTAAAATCTTGAAACTTAACAATCCAGGACTAATTTCTAACCCAGGGTGAAGTTTGAACAGTGTGAAACATGGCAGAATGAATCCCTGGTTAACTGTAAAAAGTTTTGTAAGCTAAAGTGTAAAAGGCTGAGCACCAGAATCATCTACAGTGCTATCAGACGCAGACTGCCGTCATGTTTAATACTGAGAAAGACGCAAATCTGTGTGCAACTCACGAGGATAAATGATTGTATTATGTGAGCTGATGTTTGCTGACATGACAGAAAAGAATGTAAATAATATTAGCTGCACTGATTTTTCTTGCTATGTTTCTTTGAGCTGCGATGCATTTAGAAAGTAAAAGCCAAAGAATGCACATCTGGATGTATATAGGCTATGCATTTAGAAAGAAAAAAGTTTTATTTTGTATAAACTTTCTTTCTGTACAATTCTGACAAAATGTTCTACTTTTTATTCCACTACTAAAGCATGCTCTTTTTTTAAATGTCTTTGAAATGCCCTGAATGCCTCAAAACTCATGTCACCTTTTTCATTTTTAATAAAAAAAGAAAAGTGAAAAACTGACTGTGTGCGTGGATTCCTGGGGTGAAAATTACACATGGGCAGAAAAAAAAGAAAGTGAAATAAAAATAAAATGACCAGATATGCTTTAACAAACTATCATTCAAGAGTCGGGTCAGTACATTATTGATAAAAGAAATTAATATTTTTATTCATCAAGGATGCATTAAATGAATCAAAAGTGATGGAAGTGACTTCACGGTTTCCACAAAGTATGAAGCAGCTGTTTTCAGCATTAATAATATCCATAAATGTTTCTTGAGCATCAAATAGAATGATTTCTGAAAGATCATGTGACACTGAAGACTGGAGTTATGATGCTGAAAATTCAGCTTAGAAAAATGATTTACATAGA
This sequence comes from Pseudorasbora parva, assembly GCF_024679245.1. NCBI lineage: Eukaryota > Metazoa > Chordata > Actinopteri > Cypriniformes > Gobionidae > Pseudorasbora > Pseudorasbora parva. Next base: position 4,692,251 of record NC_090186.1, on the reverse strand, counting down.
AAGTAGCTACTTTAAATTGTAACAATATTTTGCAATATCACTGGGGGGGTTTTATACTGTGTTTATGCATCCTTGATAAGCATAAGAGACTCCGAACTTTTGAATGGTAGTGATATTTCAAAATCACAGCATTCTTTTATGTATGTTTTATACAGTCTATGGTGTTTTCACACTTGGTCCCTTTCCGTTTGTGTGATTTTTGGACCATATGTGAACACTCAAATGATCTCAGACCCCTTTAAAGTGAGCCGAACCGGTGATTTGAGTACGGTTTGATTAAAATGTCAGGACAAATCAGTCCGGGCTCACTTGATTTTTCCATTTGCCAATTGCAGATTAGTTTTGGTCATCAAATGCCTTCGTACAAATCGGCTGTTCATCATGACTGCTGCTTTGAAATTTCAACCAATTCTAAACGGTGAGACTCGGATGTGCACCTTGCAAGTTTAAACTTTTTGACATACGTTTTTTTACGAGCGCACAAACCTAAAGCGATTGCGCAGAAAGCCAGCTGTCACAGTACGTGTGCTAAAGCGTCTTATTGCGTTTAAAGTGTCGAAAACACGCAAGGGGTCACATAAACAGTTGTCTTAAGTGAATGTAAACATGTGGAAGAAATCATTATATTGGATCTGTGCATTACTGTAGTTTTAAAGTGACAGCAGCCTAATATAAGAATCAGTATATGTTTTATTGATACAGTGAACATGTGATTTCATTTGATTATTCCATGTCATACTTGAATGCTGTTTTGGGGTATGCTTACTGTGCCTGGAAAATTGTGCAAACAGTGAATAGACATGCATTAAAGCCGATAAATATAAAACAAATATGGCAAAGTCAAATCGATGTGCCACGTAGATGTCTTCAGGTCAGGACTCTTATCAAATACGTGAAGTTTAAGGCGGATCGGACATTGTATGCCTGAGTTACAACTTTCTGTGACATGGCGAAACATCCGACTTTGTCAGGCCGCCACAGACATGCCCTTTACAGAAAACTAAAGATCTTTGCAATTTAACATCACAAGGGACTTTAGATTAGACCTACCGAGACCCGTATTAGACGTACATGTTCACCACTTCTGACACGTGTGCAAAGTTTTATGAGTTTTCGAGCAAGTTTTAGTCTTAAGCTCATTCAACAACATGTGTAGAAATGTCGCTTTACAAATAATGACCTTTACAAATATCTTGGTTAGGCACATGTAAGGGAATGGGATTAAATGTTGAAGACCATAGGGTCAGCCATCAAACACTAAGCTGAACTAGATCTAAAAAAGCTACAGTCTGAACTCAAAGAGGTCTGAGACCACATTCCCACTTAAAGGGTTAGTTCACCCAAAAATGAAATTTATGTCATTATTGAATCACCCCAATGTCGTTCCACACCCATAAGACCTCCGTTCATCTTCAGACACAGTTTAAGATATTTTATATTTGGTCAGAGATATTTTCTGTTCCTTCAATGAAAGTGTATGCACACTATACTGTCCATGTCCAGAAAGGGAATAAAAACATCATCACAGTAGTCCATATGAGACATCAGTGGGTTAATTAGAGTCTCTTGAAGCATCCAAAATACATTTGGGTCCAAAAATAACAAAAACTACAACTTTATTCAGCATTGTCTTCTCTTTCGGGTTTGTGTTCAATCCTCAAATAAAGATTCAAACGGTTATGTATCAGGGTATTGATTCATGATTTAGATTGCGTGTCAAACTGCTGAAATCACGTGACATTAGCGATCCAAATCATGAATCAATACGCTGGTTCATAACCGTTTGAATCTTTATTTGAGGATTGAACACAAACGCGGAAGAGAAGCCATTGCTGAATAAAGTCGTAGTTTTTGTTATTTTTGGACCCAAATGTATTTTCGATGCTGTAAGAGACTCTAATTAACCCACTGATGTCTCATATGGACTACTTTGACGACATTAGGGTATGTCATTAGTGACATAAATTTCATTTTTGGGTGAACCAAACCTTTAAGGATCTGAGTCTTCTTTCAGGGACAGTGTGAACGTGAAGAGAACTGGGTTCACTCTTTGTTCACAATGGACATTTTTAGGGTAACCGCACCCAGACCAACTCCTGAGATGGTTTTGGTTCATTTTGCTTTTTTTAAAGGAGTCTTGAGATCGTTTGGAGTGCTCACATACGGGCCAAAAATCACACAAACTGCGCTCATACCCCTGAAAAGGACCAAGTGTGAGAACATCCTTACTCTCTTTCCACTAGTTTTGCTTTGAACTCTCCATCACAGGTGGGCTGACTGTGGCCTCTTCAAACGACAGGAGGGGATTACTTTCAGCCCCCGCTCCAAACACTGGAATCCCCACGAACGTGAGTGGACGTCAAGCCCTCGTTTACGGTGCACAGAAGAAATATGTTATCTGCAGAGAATATAGACAGCACACACACACACAGGATGGTGTCTGTGGTTTAGAGACAGGATGGTGCGGGCAGTCTCGGCTTGATGACATCACAGAGGAAGAGGCAGACTGACACAATTATTATTTACTCTCTCTTCTCAATGAAAACAACATTTGCTGTTGTTTTTTCCCCTTTAACCTGCAATAAACCATGTTAGGAAGGGGAAACCAGGGGCCGGTTGCATAAACCACTTAGACTAGTCTTAAAAGTAAGTCATCTCATTTTTTTCTTTAAGACTGGTTCTAACTTTTTAAAATTAGCTACATAAAGTGTTAGATCGGTCCAGTTTGAATTAGAAAAGTAAGACTGATTACATTTTGACTAATTGCTAGTTGGACAAATTAGTGCAGTCTTAACATAGTGTCTAAGTTTATGCAAGTAGTCCCTGGTATGGTTGCCACACTGTTTTCTTCAACACCTAAAAATACCTTTTTTAGCTACACGTCTGAAAATTTTAGGCAAAGTACCCACATTTGTCTACTACAAATGGCAACACTTTACATTTCTATATCACAGTCTTGGTGAGATGATGACAAATACTAATTGGTCTTTTGTTACAACTACTAACCCCACTACTAATGCACAAAAACTAAGGGTAACTTACTCCAAGAGATTTGCCACAACAATAAGGGTTAGTTCACCCAAAAATGACATTTCTGTCATTAATTACTTACCCTCACGTCGTTCGACACCCGTTCATCAGATATTTGTGTTTGAAATCCGATGGCTCAGAAATGGCCTCCATTTGACCCATAAAGTCGTTAAAGTCCATCTCAGTACAGTGGCTCTCAGTAATTGTATGAAGCGACGATAATATTTTTTGTGCGCAAAAAATAAATAAATAATGACTTGTATAGTGATGGGCCGATTTCAAAACACAGCTTCGTAAAGCCTCGAAGCATTATGACTCAGTGTATTGATTCATGATTCGGATCGTGTGTCAAACCATCAAACTGCTGAAACCACGTGACTTTGGCGATCCGAACTGCTGATTCGATACGCTGATTCTTTAAGAGTAATTAATGACAGAATTTCCATTTTTGGGTTAACTTACCCTTTTAATATGTGTGAATATGCAACAAAATATGTCTGAATATGGGAAGTGATGTGCATATCTGTGGATACACATGTGTGCGTTTGTGCAGCGTCTGCATGGCACATTCATATGGGTGTGTGTGTGTGTGTGTGTGTGTGTGTGTGTGTGTGTGTGTGTGTGTGTGTGCGTGCGCGCTGGAGCAGATTAACATAAACATAAGCATTCTGTAGAATTACTAAAATCACAAACATTCCTAAAAAAGAAAGGGTTTTTCTAAAGGGTTTAATTCTGCTCAGCCCATTTCTTTTGAGAAGTGAATATTCAGGTCAGAAAGTCTTAAACTGCTATAGGATGAGACTGTTCGCTTTCGGGATGCATAGGGACATCCTGAGAAAACTTTTTACACACAAAATTTCTTCGAGTTTTCCACCGTTTATGGGTTCACGGTTCTACATTAGCACATAAACATGTTTTGGATCATTTTCCGCTGCCTACAGAGCGGAAAGGTGCAATCATTAAAAACTTCCCTTAAGCTGCGATCAGTACACCCACTCTTTCACCTGGTGCCGCACACGCCTTTGATGCTATTCTGACAAAACTGCTTTCCTTAAATGAGTGGGTGTTGAGCACTCTAAATTTAGAAGAATAAAAATCAACAAACAAGACTCGAAGTGTTGGGAAAAGGTAGGTTTGCGCCGTCACTTCACCTTTTCAGGTTTACACAAATACTGGAAATGAGTTACGATGAGACAAAGACTGGAAACAAATATCCAGATCATTGTGGAGTTTTTTTTTGTTGTTGTTGATGTGATGTTAGCAGTCTGCGAGAACTTTTAATGTGCCCATAATATGCTCATTCACAATATCAGAATTAATTTTATTTAAAATAAAATATTGACTTCAATAGGATTTTCCCCTCCATACTCTGGAAGTCAATGGGGTCCCATCAACTGTTTGGTTCCCCATATTCTTCAAAATATCTTCTGTGTTCAGTTCATACAGGTTTGGAAGAACTTGAGGTTGAGTAAATGACAACAAATTGAGTTTTAGGTGAACTATCCCTTTAAGGTGGATTGGAAAGGAGTTAAAGGTGTCATGAACTGGCTTTTATATTTTTTATACTGTTGTGTGAGGTCCACTAATGACGTTCGTGTTGTTTATACATTCAAAAACATTATAACTAATAAGTAATAGGCTATTTTCTACACTGGTTTTGAGGCTCTCTCCTGAACGCTGTGTTTTGATGGGCGTGCCACACTGGAGATTTGGAAGTAAACGCCCACGGCTAGGATTGGATAAGATTTGCATATTTAATGAGCTTCAGCTCCGCTGAGATTTCAGTTCACATGAGGGAGGGGTTGTTTTGAAAGTGGCAACCAGAATGATTCTGTCACAGGGCTTGTAAACATCTTTATTAATATAACACAATGTCACAATAACACAATCCACCCGTGATTGATTGGAATATAATTTTTTTTATCATTTGCCCCGCCCGATTGGTGGATATAAGAACAAAGCGCATGTGTAGATGCATATGATCACATATGATATCGCTTGTTTCTGCTTCTTCGCCTGTGTTTTGATCAGGAGATTATGTACTCTTTCAGACGATGTCCCCTACCGTATAACAGTGACAACACAGAAAGCCAGAAAATGACATGTTTGGCACAGAAAGAACTAATTATATACTGGAGTTCGCCTTTCTGGCCAAATAATATTGTGCTTTTAGTACCTTTATCATGTTAAGTGTAGTCTTCATCCCACCATAACACACTCTTTGTATATTTATTGTTAAATTAAACCTGAAGTCTCATTAAAAGCAAATATCTTTTGGAGTGATGAACTCCTTCTGAGCTGGACTTTGTAAATGTATAAATATATATTGTTTTAAAGCATAATAAGTGTCCTTTAACTCAGTGCCTAGCTAGTGTTCTAGTCAGTTATATCTTAATATCCTCCTAAACCACATGAAACGGCAAATTACAGCAGTTAACACGGACATCTCACAATACTGAACACTTCCTCCCAGGACAGGTTAAAACACCCAGACACTGCTGAGGTGGGGCAGGGTGTGTGTCTTTCTGTCTGACCCTAGTCAGGGTGTGTGCATGCATAGGTGTTCGTAGTGTGGTCATAATAGACTTCAGCACAAAACGACTCTTTTGAGGACGAGTCATTTCAGAACTCAATAGTTTCTCTCTCTCTCTCTCTCTCTCTCTCTCTCTCTCTCTCTCTCTCTCTCTCTCTCTCTCTCTCTCTCTCTCTCTCTCTCTCTCTCTCTCTCTCTCTCTCTCTCTCACACTCACACACACACACACACACACACACACACCTGGCAATTACATTAGTAACGGTTTTACACACTACCATTCACAGAAAAACGCACTTCTGTGTAAGTGCACATAGATTTATTTTGGTTCTGAACTGCACAGGAGGACAAAGAGGCAGTACAACTTGTCATATTAATGAGTCTATGAATAATCAACAGACTGACACATCATCACAAACGCAGATTAAAAAAAGGCTATATTAGTGGCACTAGATTGGCTTTACACGGTTTTTAAAACTGAAATGGTCTCTTAGTGTTACAGGGCAGAAGTATTGTTGAAATGTTGGGGGTTTTTTTGTGAAGATTTATCGCTTCACAGGCTGAAAAGAGGCCGGCTTGAAGCAGTTAAGCTGTAGCTTCATACTGCTCTTAAACTTATTCAGTAGCTCCTCCAAGAGTCTGAGAATGGAGAGAGAGAGAGAGAGAGAGAGAGAGAGAGAGAGAGAGAGAGAGAGAGAGAGAGAGAGAGAGAGAGATTAGAAAAGATCTCTTTTACATTTTCATTGGCCACACCACAAAAAAAAAAGTTTTTTTGTTGTTTTAACATATATACTAGGCTAGCATTTAAAAGATTGGGGTCAGTGAGATCAAAAACACAGTAAAGACTTATGCACTAATACAAGATTTTCTACACATTATGAAATAAATGTTTTTCTCCAGTTCATGTTGGCCACATTTATTGGCACCTCCTCGAAATTCTTATGAGTAAAATATCTCTAAATATTCCCATTCATTTTATGCTTTTTTAGTACACCAGCTAAAGCATTGAAAATCCCCATTTCCAGCATCAGGGCAATAATTGAGAAGTTCAATCAACTAAAGATGTTCTGAATCTGCCTGGAAGAGGACGAGTGTCTATATCGTCCTAACGCACGAGAGGAGGAGAGTTTAAGTGGACAAAGACTCTCCGAGATCACAGCTGGAGAAGTGCAGAGATTAGTTGAGTCTTGGGCTCAGAAAGAATAAAAAAATCTATCAAACAACGCCAACATCACCACATGTTGTTTGGGAGGGTTTGAAGAAAAATCCTCCTCGCTCATCCAGAAACAAACTCCAGCATATTCAGTTCAGACACGACTGGAGCTTCAGACGGACCTGGTTCTGTGGTCAGATCAAACTAAAAAAAGAGCTTTTGGCACAAACACACCAGATGGCTTTGGTGCAAACAGGGATCAAAAGTCTCCCATGGCCACGGTTAAACACACCGCTGGATCTTTAATGTTGTGGGTCTGTTTTTTTGCTGGAGGTCCTGGACATCTTGTGTCCGCTTCTGCTAGAAATCTGATAATGGGCCGTGGTTGGATCTTCCATCAGGACAATGATCCAAAACAAACATCAAAATCAACACAAAAATGTGTGACTGAGCACAAAATGAAGCTTCTGCCATGGCCGTCCCAGTTCCTGAGCTGAACCCAATAGAAAATGAGTGATGAGCTGAAGAGAAGAGCTGGAATCTGAAGGATCTGGAGAGATTCTGGATGCAGGAATGGGCTCTGATCTCCAAACTCATCAGGCCTTACAGAAGAAGACTCAGAGCTGTGATCTTGGGGAACGGACGGAGCAATAATTGTGGCCAACGTGAACTAGAGAAAAATATTTATTTCATAATGAGATTCCCCCCGTCTCCACTTTTAATTGTTTTACTTCAATTAAAGGTCAGAATTTTGTGAATATTTTGAATGAAAGATCAAAAGGATAAACAATGCAGATTTATTTTCACAGCCGCCTTTGATCATATTTACCAGGGGTGCCAGTAATAGTGGAGGGCACTGTAACATTAAAATAGTATAATGTATAATAAATTAATGTATTTTAGATCACATAAATGAAGCCTTGCCAACCGCAAACTTTTGAACAGTAGTGTACTGTATGTGGTAAAAATGTTTATTAGTATGTTTTTTTTATTTATTTGCCATTATATCCGGTAATCTTGCAACTAACATTATACAACTCAATGACAGTAATTCATAAACTCATTTTAACTGGAAAATAATGGCATATGATCCAAAACATTGTCAATCGTTTGATGACTCTCAATCCGTTCAAATCAATGCTTCCAACTTCCAAGTCTAATACAAGTCCTTCTTGTAATTTTGTATCTTAACACCGCCCACTTTAATTGCAGGTTGATCACCACAGAGAAGATTATGCTTTCCCACCAGTGCGAACAGTTTCACACTTTGAATTGACTTATATCATCAGGTCTTACTCAGTCATTTATGTCACCAAAGTGATTACTCGCATGGCAGTTTATGACTGGACAAGGTCACTTGCACAAGTGGGATAGCATTTAATGGGTGCGCTTGGTGCTAATTATTATCATCTGTGATGGCCAGGGGTTATTATTTATTTATTAGTGTCAAGCATAATGTAATTGTGATTTGAGATTTAACTCACTTTTTGTCGGCTCCACTCTGCAGCTGTGGTAGTGCTTCCAATGCCTGTTTAAAACTAGTGCTGAGACACAGAAGATAACATCACACACTCACAACGAAACACATTATCATACAAACACGTTTTAGTTTAGACAAATTTCTGCTTTAATGTTTCTAGTTTAGCTTTTGTATTGAGACACGAATCAATGTTGAGCGTGATTATGTCTTACCGACTCTCTGATGTGAGGTACGGCTCGATGGCATCTAGCAACGCGCAGATTTCCAGACGTGCCTGGAGAGAGAGAAATATAAAAAATGATTGGTGTGCATTTCAATAACTTAAGGTGATAGTTCATCCACTAATGAAAAATCTGTCATAATTTATTCTCCCTCAAGTTGTTCCAAACCTGTGAGTTTCTTTCTTCTGCTGAATATTATTTTTTCTCCATAAAATGGAAGTCAGTGGGGTCCATCAACTGTTTGGTTACCCATATTCATCTAAATATCATCTCTTGCATGGGCGTCGGAAGCAAATAAAAAGTGGGTGGGTCAGTAGCGGCTAAGACAAAATATGATAGGTGGGGAAATTGTTTTGCGGGGGGTCTGGGGGTTGTACCCCCCAAAAAAAATGATTTCATAGATGTGATTTCGTGCATTATGGTGCGTTTTAGGCCATATCCCTTTCCTATACCAAAAAAGACATCAAACCAGTCAATACCAATAGTCTAATAAAAAGGCTATATTCATTTAACTGCCATAGAAATCAACAGTTTCACAGATAATGATAATGAACAAGTTGCATGTTTTTTATGCTCCGTATCCAGACAGAAAAAGTGCCGTTTACTAAACGATTAATTGGACCAGACAAATTGACAGAAATCACTGTTTTATTTACTGTGGCTATAGAGTAGGGGTAAGACGCATGGCATTTAGTTTTGATGCATATCGCGAGCATATGTTCGAATCCGCCTTTTGCCACACTCGCTCTACTCCCTTTCCCCATCACAAATCAGATCGGAAAGGCATTTATTTTCAATAAAAAATAGAAAATATTAGAAAAGGGGAAATAAAGCGTTTAACATGTGTTTAATAATACGTTTCTTAATAAGTTTCTCGGTTAAGGGGTAGTCAATGTAAGCAGACATGCTGAATTTGAGACGATAAAAGTGAGTGGGTCCAATATCATTGGTCTTGAAAAGTGGGTGGGTCTTGTCCCACACACACACAATGGTTCCGACGCCCATGATCTCTTGTATTTAGCAGAAGGAAGAAATTCACCCAGGTTTGGAACAACTTGAAGGAGAGTAAATGATGACAGAATTTTCATTAGTGGGTGAAGAATCCCTTTAAGATCAAGTGCTAATGGTCCTGATAAGTGTATGTGAGGTGTGAGGTGTACCTGCAGTGCACCGTTTTTACTAAAGGAGGACACACACTGCATCAGACGGCTCATTTCTTCGGCTACAGCCTCAATGATCTTTGATAAAACACGAGTAACCAGCTCCTTAGAAATCGTGAAAACCTGAGAGGGAAGAAACAAAAAATCTTTGAGAACTACTTTTGGTAACACTTTAGTGTGGGGAACACATATTCAATAATAAATACATATTTTGCCACAGTAAACTCCTAATTTATTGCTTATTAATAATTTGTTTTTGAAGCGTTTAAGTTTAGGTATTGGGTCATATTGGATCCGTGCAGCTCTTAAAGTGACAGCAGCCTAATATTCCTGCTGCCGTCTATAATACTTATTAAACAACAAGACAAAGAGAAAATTCACCTGTTCTTGACTGAATAACTTGTGTAACTATATATTACTATATAGAAGTAGAACTATATATATAAATATATATATGGACTGCATTTATATATATTGTAATGTATATTTTATTCATAAAGTGCATACAGTTACAGTTTCTGTAATCTTAAAACACTGTTTATATCAATCATATATTTGTTCAATTGTTTTTATTTGTTGCGATTGCTCATTTTTAAATTATTGTTAACTTGTTCTTTTTGATTTTTTCATGTTTACTCATCTTTAATAATGCCTGACATTTATGTCAGATAGGCTAGTTGTTTTTATGGTGTTTTTAAACCACAGGCAGACGTTCCTTGTGGAAATGTTCTTTAGCCTGTTGATTTTTGTTCAATATATTCAGAAATGATTTGCAATAGGACTTAAAATAAATGAGAATGATATCTAAGTTAAGTTGACATTTAATATGATGTTCTCGAGGTGTAAATTGTCTAACAGGGGTTCTTTTAAAGTAGAGACGTTTGATTGGTCAAACTGAAGGTTTGTGCATCTCACCTCAGCATGAACAGAGATAATGCTGACCAAAGCCTCCTTCAAATAACTCCTTACACCTGAGAGAGAAACAAAGGGAATGAGGGTAAGGGACCAAACAAAAAAATTAAAATCTCATCAGTTTATATTCGCAAGAATGATATGGTTTGGCCTAGTTGTCACATCTTTCCTCCTACATTCAAGTTCCTCAGAGAGCAAACTGTGTCAGGCATGGCTTGCATCATGAATATTGGTTACATTACTGGGATGATGAACTGATTTGCTGAAAGGCAGACATTGGTAGATGAGTTCACTCAGTGGGAGTGCCATTTACCACTAGCTTATACTTGCTTAACTTTTCCTCCACACTGCAATTAAGCAAAATCAACCTCTTGAACATATCTCAAATAGTTTTATAAATGTATTTACTTTCTCTGTACTGTTAAAGGGGTCCTATAATGCCCCTTTTTACAAGATGTAAAATAAGTCTTTGATTGAGTGTGTATGGGAAGTTTTAGCTCAAAATACCCCACAGATCACTTTTATAGCATGTAAAAATTGTCACTTTTTGAGGGTTAGCAAAAATGAACATTTTTGTGTGTGTGTTCCTTTAAATGCAGATGAGCTGCTGCTTCAAGAGCTCATGTTAGCAGCTCTGATTACCTCACACAGACACACTCTGAAAAACCCCCAGAAACTGTTCAGCCTTTTATGATCAAACCGGAGTCGGACAATGAAGGAGAGACTCAAGAGGAAGAGACAATATGTGACCCGTCACGGAAACCAGGGACACAAGTCGGCAGCTCTAAAAGCTCTCGCTTTTTTGCAGAATCTGTTAGTTGAAATCACAAAGAAGCCTCTCTGTGTTTGAGATGGCATTAATGGTATATTTAAAAGCATATATTTTGAGGTTGAAATCACCTTGTTTCGTCTGTGTGTATTTCCATACTGGCTTTTGTTATTGCCCTGCCCTCCAAGGGACGCGTGGCTAATTATTTCTGCAGCGCTCTGGCCGGCTGTAGAGATGATCTAAGCGACGATTAAAGCGGCATAATAAGACTGGCTAATACCCTTAATCTACAACTGAGCGAAGATGAAGAAGAGGAAGAATGTATCAGACAGGCGTCAGACGAGTTGGACCGTAAGAAATCAGAGACTATATCGATAGTAACATGTGACGGGTATAAAAACAGAGAAATGGCAAAAAAGTTGACGCAAATCGGTCACAGCTTCGAATCCGCCTTTTGCCACGCTCTCTAACCAAGAAACACTTCTTAATAAACACGTTAGATGCTTCATTTCCACTTTTCTAATATTTTCTCAATTCTTTTTGAAAATAAATGCCTTTCCGATCTGATATGTGATGGGAAAAGGGAGTAGAGAGAGTGTGGCAAAAGGCGGATTCGAACCTCTGATCGAGTTGCTTCAAAACTTAATGACATGCGCCTTACCCCTACACTACAGCCACGGTTACGGACTTTACACATTTCTCTGTCTTCAACCGCTTCAAACAGACGCACAGTACATCCACTAAGAAGACCCCGGCAAACAGAAAGTGTGCCCGAACGATTTCCATTGGAGCCTTCATTTCATTGGAGGCAACAAGATTTGCAAGAATACTTTTCTGTTTCTTATGGGGTGTCCATAAACACCAAAGTTTGTTGTTTTGTGTTCATTCCAAGAACACACACACGTTATCTCATGTTTAGACCTTCCCATACCTACCTAATGTTCTTAACTCTCGTTTTAATTGTAATCGTTAGCATCGTATCACTTGCCAAAAAACCCCATTACTATAATGGGCTTTTAGATGGTAATGTTAGCATCTTTATTATTAGTAGTATGCGGTCCGATTTTTCCCGTTGCGTCTGTCGTTACTAGCAACCATGCAGCTTTACAGGGGGTGTGGCTTATCTAAATGAGATGTAAATGAGCCCTATTGTCACTTCCAGCAGGTGAGAACAGGTCAGAACTGCAAAACTTTAGAGGCTGTTTTCTCTCGTTTACACTTTTCTAAAGGCCTAAATTCAGATGGACACAACTTCTCAAAATATTATCAGATTTTCATGTGTTACACATCGTTGGAAAGCTTGGAGACTACACTTTCAGAATCTGTGAATAACTCAAAATGCCCCAGAACCGACTTGTGTCCCTACTTTCTGTGACTGGTCACATATGCAGAAAGAGACAGGATGTTTCTGAATGGTTAGTTGATGAATTTATGTAGCTGATGTTGAGTTAACCATCTTCAAGTCATTGATTAGCATACTCTAATATACATATTAGTCATTATAATCTATAAATCTCACAAACACAGTCAGGCTACTGCTACATTTTCACATAAATTGATAATTTGCAAATTTTTAAGCCTTGCCAACATTTATAATATTCAAGCACAAGTAGACGTGAAAGTACCGATGTCTCTCAGTTTGGTACTCACGTTGTGTGATAAGTTGTGTGTGTAACACACATCAAAAACTCGTGCCCAGAATGTCACGTCTCATAGCGTGCAAAAAACTCTTTCACGTCTTCCTGAGTTTAAACAAAATTGTCAAAATGCCTGTCTTGACGAGTACTGTAAACAAAGTCGTTATGTCATAAGTGAACGTAAACGTGAGAAATAAAACGCATGTGTAACAGTCCACTGAATCTGTGCAGCTCTTAAAGTGACAGTAGCCTAATATTCCTGCTTCCGTATGGTTCTGTTATGTTAATCTAACAAACAACAGGGGAAAAGCTCACAGCTCTTGACTGAATAACTGTAATATGAGTTCATCTATATTAATAGTGTAGATTATGCAGTGGTATTTTACATTTGATTACTATTTACCTGAAAATCTAGTTTAAAACGAACCCGAAAATAACTGTTTATTTCATTGGTATATGTTTGTACTATTTATTTGATCTATTGCTCGTAATTTGATTATTTGTTCTCATTTTATTAATGACTGTCCTGAACAATATTTTAAATGTATATCAGTTAGGCTAGTAGTTGTAGGTGTCCTAACCTTATTTGTTAAGATTACATGGATCGAAAACAACAAACAATAACTAGGTCTAGTTTATTTCATTTATTCATGACTTTTTTGTGGTGGGGCCAGTGAAAACTTCGGCAAGTAAGTAAAAATTTTAACCACTGGCCTGAATGGTACTGTAAATGACATCAAGTTAATTATTATGCACATTAACAAAATCATATTAGTTTGTGTATTTTTGAGGTAAAGATGATGATTTTCCAATTGGACTGGTAAATAAACAGGAGCAGTGGCAAAGGGAAGGTGATTGGACTTACACAGTTCTACTTCTAATGTTTGAGAGAAGCAGGAAGTGTTAATTCATTTACACAAATGATTCAACATAAGCAACAGCATTCAGTCAAGTAAGCACCACACAGACCTGATTATACTAAATATACACACACTAACACAACTGAAACTGACACACAAAAGCAATGACGGCAGATTGAAACTGCAGAATCAAGATCAGCAAATGTATTTGTGGCTCTCTATGGTGATGATGTTTCAACATTCAAGCAGACATCTTTTTCTAGAAGCATCCTCAGTGTCGTTAGTATGCACATAGCATGCTTCAGGTGTGTGATACCTGTAGGCGGCAGGCAGTCCTTCCAGTCAAAGTATCCGGCGTAGATGCCAGGCTCCAGCGAGCCGACGATAGGATCAGATTTTTTCTCGATGTACGTCTCAAACAGATATTCGTCCAGCTGTCTCAGTGCCTCTATGCTGACCTGAAGAACATGGGCATGCGTTCAGTTTAATCACAAACCACTGATGGCCTTCACAGATCATACAAGATTCTTTTTTTAACATTGAATTTATTGAGTTTTAAATATCAGTACAAAATACAAAATAGACTGCACAGATCTTTGATCATACAAGATTCAATCCTGCAGCACAGCAGAGCATGTAACCTTAAGAAACTATTAACATCACACACTTCTTGCAGAATGAGTAAAGACCACTCATGCATAGCCATCGTTCTGATGCATGTTTAACTTTAGGGAAAAAACCAAATTGGAAAGCACCATCTTAAAAGGGGACACATCTCTGGGATCTCAGTAAAACTCCAGAGATGTACATCTGTCCTAATACATGAGAGGTAACAGAAGATTGTTGTAACAAAATGTTGTTACACATTAATAACTATACAAAAAAAAAGTCTTGTTCATGCATATCTCCTGCTGTGATGCTTTAGTGTTTTGCATGGCTGCCAGAATGTTACTATTTGGGGTTTTAAGCATGCAGTTGCTAAGGTGTGCAAGCCAAGCATGTGGTCGTTTTCTATTTTTCATTGGTGCTTGATTAACATTTATCACACAGAATATGAGGTCTGTAAGACCTGAATACAGACCAGAACCACGCATTTTTACATATGTTTGACCATTCAAACTTAAATAATAATCCGCAAAAGAACTGAATGGCGATCGGCGATCGCATATTGTCTGAAAGGCGTGTGCGCGCGCTTCAGGTCAGAGTCCCGCAACGCGTTTTTTCTTCTCCATGCGCTCATATTTCTGTTGCTTTCTTTATCATGCGCTGCGCGTATATATTTAACTCTTCTACTTCCCATGTTTAGAGAACATTGGAAGCAGAGCTCTACACACACGTCCTGACACCTGCTGTCACACATCCACGCAAATTAAGAAATACAGCTCATGTTAGCGCTGCCCTCCTTAAAGTACCGGCACTAATAAATGTCCATATCATACCATTTGTAACAGAGTATCACAATACTTTTCTAGTACTGTTATATCATGCAACACTAGTAGAAACATGGCGGCACAAATTGGCGGCTTCACTATCAGGAGACGGTGTGTGTAGATAGAAACGGCTCATTCTAAGGTAATAAAAACATAACGGTTCATTATTTAAGGTCTTTATACACCACTGAACACATAGTTATGCATATTATATTCCATTCCTCTCAATAGATCCTCATAAATATTACACACTGCACCTTTAAATGACTGCATAATACTTTCATGTTTAATGGGCCATTTAATTTTTTTTCCAGTGATGAAGTATGTTTAGAAGCAGGTCCAACCACAGCATATTCAACTGTATCTGTCAGATCACTTTCTGCATATTTGCATAAATAAAGCTCTGCTAATTTATGGTCGTTGTCAGTGCAAACTCCTTTAACACATTATTTTTCTCATATTTTACATTATTACAGCACCTCTGTCCCCAGTTTGGCTCGAACACGCTAATTTTGATAAAGCCCCTCCTTCTGTGATATGAAATTTATGTGATTGCCACTGTTTTTTGTTCGGGAAATGTCCCACCTCTCCATAACTGCGAGTTCTTCTAAAGTGTACATATTAAAGGCACAATATGTAATTTTTAGCCTCTACAGCCGGGTAGAAAAGAATCCGATGGGACTCGGGCAGAAATCATATTCATGAGCAAATGTATTCCAGATTAATGAGCATTAGTGTATATGAAGCAGGGTGGAGCAGAACGAAACGCTGGGGCGACTGCTAATGAGAGACGAGCGACACGGCTCGAGAGCAGAGGAGCTTTTATTCTGTCAAACGAGCGCTTCTGCTTCTTCTGCTCGTGTGTGTGTGTGTGGGAACGCAGCGCTCCTTTATCATATCACACACATCTGAGTGTGTTGAGAGTGATGTTATAATGCTACTCTGTACGTTCACTCGGCGCTACTATGAGACACTTGTTCACACTGCAGTGAGAGATGGATATTAGGCGGTAAAACATGGTACTCTGTGCGGTAAATCAAGAACACCAGATTTAAGAGAACAATCATTAGTTTCTGTCCATCAATGATCCAAACAGTTGCTCTCCTGTCTAATAAAACACATCAGATATTAAAGCGGCTTCGGTGTTTCCATGGGTACTACAAAATAAACTGGAAATCGACGGGTAACTTGCGGGCGGGTATGTCACTGAACGGTCCGTGTCCTGGTTAAAATTGCTTATTTCTCTGGATTTAAACATTCTTGAAAACCTTTGGGATAATGTGAGTACACAAGTCAACCAAATATATAGTACTAGTGGTTTTTGGATTTTTTAAACCAAACATCTTCCATAGGTGCCCTTGAGGTTATTTCAAATCAATTTGAGCCAGAATCAGACCTTCACAATGTTAATGAACGAGAGGATCGTGCAGAACGGATTTCATGCACAGACTTTGTAAGCACAGATATCAAAGGACGGTTTAGAGTGGTATGTTTTAAAAAAAATTCTTATACATAATAAACACAATGTTATCCACCACTTAATCATGTAATTTGTCAGAAACCTAAGGTAATATAAACAGTAATCGATCACAAAACCATGGTTAATTTTCAGTCATACAAAAGCAGCGGAAAACAAGCCGTTCTCTGTGAAATGTGCAGCGCTCAGATAAACGTTGGGGTTGTAAGGTTCAGGAACAGTGTTTAAAATTAATTTAAACCACTAAGTTTGCCAGCCTTACGAAGATCTAACAAATGAGTTTTGGAAACGGTGAAGAAAAACTGCATTTCTTTGACTGATAAGTCTTCTCTAAAGCAGCTCAGACAGACCTCGTCCCCGTTTTTGCATATTTTCCATGGGCGGGGATTGTTTAAATTAGTAACATTATGACTATCATTGTAGTCCAAATTAACCATTCATTGTAGTTCTTGAAAAGTGGATTTTGTTAAATAAAATATCCTTTGGAGTGGACTTTAAACAGCAACATTAAACACTAACTAAAGTGGAACAGAATAACAGAACCCCTTTAGGAGAAATAGGTCACTGTGATCATGTAATATAGCTCTACTGTGAGTTATTATCACTCTTATTCAGAGTTAAATTTCTCTGAAAGGTGAAATGCATGCATCTACATAATCGCTTTAGGCCTGACACACTCATTCACAACGATCTGCATTTACTGGAAAGGCCAACCATAACCTTTCACGCTCTCCCCTGCAGGCCAGAAAAGTCACCTCGAGTGAGTGTGCTCTAATGCCACCACGAAAAACCCTTGAGCTTCTCCTCAATCTGTGTGAGTCATTCTCACTTCAGCAAAAGAAAGCATAAACGACCAACTTAGAATCACACCTGTTATCACTTTAAAGAAGAAAATGCCAACTGTGGAGTTAAAGGGAAAAAGGAAGTGTGTGTGTGTGTACCCTGATGATCTTCTCTGCAGTGGTGAAGCCGTTCTTCTCCAGGTGCTCAGCCAGATTGAGAAACGTATGTCTGTCCAGATACTGACAGTTACTGAGGATGATGAGGAGACGCTGCTCCTGCATGGGCCAGAACACACACACACACACACACACACACACACACACACACACCAAATGATTCAGTTACAATGAACACACACATATATAAAGAACATTTTTGGGGTATTTATCTCGAGAAAACATAACAGTTAAGCCGTTTCCTTAATTGATTTTTGTGTGTATGTGTATAGGAACATAGTTTAAACAATCTAGAAAGTCTGAGAGTACGTGTGAAGCGTATATATGATGGGTATTATTGTGCCTTTATTTAAAAATTGGTGAAGCATGAACCAGTCAGTGAAAGAAAGAGAGAGTAAAATAGAGAAAGAGAGAGAGATAGAGGGGAAACCTGCAGCTCTTCCACTGCAGGCTAGGGGAAGCCCCATGTGAGCGGCCGCAACACTGTGCTCTCGTTAGCGAAAGCGGCTGTTTTTCACAACACATGACCTCTGTGCGTGATGTGTGAATGTTTGCTGTGTTGCAGATGGAAACTGTGACAAAGACATCCATAGCGGAACACAGGATGTTTTCTCAGGAAAAGGGTTCGTCAGAACTAATAAATAACTAGTAGAGTATTTATGGGGAAAAAATCAGAATTTTTTTTTGCACGATATGACAAAATATTAAGGCATTCCGTTTAGATATGGAACAAATATTTTAAGCAAAACGGCACGCTTCAAATTACAAAACAAATAGTAAAGAATTTACAATAAAAAGTGCTAATGCAGTCAATCGATTAAAAAATAGTAATTAATGTAACTATTTGTGTTACATTATTGTTACATTATTAATTAATGTAACTTTCTGTAACATTGAACTTTCTAATATTTTTATACTGAAATTAAATTTCACACTTACTCTCCAAATAGAAACAAGACATCGGTGTGTAATAAAGGTCAAATATAAGAAAAATACGGCTTTAACAGCAAAAAAGAAGTATTAAGACATGTTATACCGCACCCCATAAACACAACCAAGCCTAGAAAAACACAGAACCACCCCTTTAAACATTAATGATAGACGTTCAAAATTACAGTATAATTGATATAATAAATGTCATATTTACCTGTGGCCTTCATAATCTATATACAGGAATTAAATAAAGTTATAACACTTTACAGTTTTAAACTATGAATTAAATATAGATGAATCATTATTAAAGCCAGTTTTCTCAGTTCTCTTTGTTCTTTGATGAACATTAATGACAGAATCCCAGCTGCTGTCTGCTGTTTATTAGGCTGCTGTCACTTTAAGATCTGCCGCTGCCGATCATAACGCAAATCTGACGAATCTCTTTAAGTTAATTTAAGACGTTAAGTCTGTTCTTATGAGGATACTGGACAAACTAGCATTTTGGCATAATTGTGTGTTATTGTTTATTCAAGTGTGAAAGAGAACTCGATATTGGCGCGCGTCTTTCTGTGTGTGTGTCATAGTCAGGACATTAACAGACAGCTCGTTTTGTCTCGTTTGTCTTGTCGTGCTTGAATGGTTTAATAAGAGCGTGATCATATAATGTAACGGTAGCCAAAGGATGACAGAAAAACGGATAGTTGCATTAAATATTTTTAACGTGTTAAACTGAACAAATTAAATCGCATGCATTAGCTGGTAATTTTGACAGCACTAGTTTGTACTAGTTTGGGGTTGTCAAACATTAATGAGCCACTGTCATTTTAAAGCCTGCCTTAAGTGTTAAGTAGACTCCAAATGCGTAATGAGGTCACTGTTTAAATTTTTACATACATACACACACACACACACACACATTTCTGAAGGATTAAATGAAGGCAGGAAGCACTTCAAGGTTACGTGAGGTCTCTGAATATCTTCAATTGATCAGGTGCGGTTTCGGTTTTACCAGGATCCTCTTTCTCTCTCTATTTTTCTGTCAATCTTTTCATCTATCAGGCTTTCAGTAAAACTGTGACACTGTGGTTCTGATACTACACATCAACACAGTTTAATTTGGATTTCGGTCAGGGCCTCTGTGACTAATTGTTTTAAACCAGGCGAGAAGCTGAGCTGTTATCTCCACTAACTTCCTATTATCCATATTTAAATATCCTGTTGTATTGAGTGACGTCCCCCTCTGCAGTTTACATTACATGAATATAACACCAGATTTTGGACTGCATGCTGTGGTAATCAGTCCACACATACTCTTATTTAGCCTTTTCTGACAAAGTGGATTGACGACTAAAAAAAAAAAAGTGAAGAGTACTCGACGCATGCCAGATTTAAACCTGCCTCCCATATAAACCCCACAGCTCGATGTGCTCTTATAGGCCACAGCTAGACATTTTTATGAATAATGAAATTAACAATATGTATCTTTAGCATACAATATGCATTATTCATCTGAAGAGAGAGAAAGACAAGATGGAACAATGAGAAAGGTGGAAATCAGGAGGAGAGGTGAAGATCGTCCTTACTGGTTTTGAACTAAAGTCTTCTTTGATGCTTCCAAAGAGATCAGGTGAAGCCAAATCCACAGGCAAACTGAAAGAGAACAATTTTGATTACAAAATTATAAATATAAATTTTATAGTGAATATATAGTGTATTCCCCTTTTCAAGACTTTAGTAGGACAATTCTTGTGAAATCTACAATATAATTCTGTAGTCCGTTTGTACTATGAAGTACCCAGCATGCAGTGCGGCATGAATAGATTATGCTGTGGAGTTGATTCTATTGATTCTTGTCGGTTTTATCTGTGCTGCTGAACTTACTTTTGCTTCACTTTTAGCAGTATGTGTTGTTTGTTTATTTTGTAATGTTCAGTTGTATTGTGATTATTTGTTGAGTGTCACCATCGTTGTGTTTTGTATGAGTGTTGATGTCTGTGCATCATTAGGTGATGGGAGAACAAAAATCTTGTGTTGCTCAGCAGCTGCTTCACTACTGTGAAATATCCATATGCAAACAATTATGAATTTGAATTAGGATATTGGTTAATCAATCTTCACGGTAAAATAACGCTAATAATAGTACAGTTTAACTAACTTAAAATCCACAAATTAGCTTATTATTATATTATAGCTTGTCATTGTTATATCAAATGTTTTCATTTGTCACACTTCTAGATCAGAAAATTGAATATGAAAATTAAGGATCCCAAGCTAATGAAACACTGATGCCCATCATGGTGACTTCATTAATTACAGCACTGAACAATATCATTCGGTTAAACAGTGTCGGTTAAAGACGAGTTTATCATCATGTGAATTCACAGTAAAGCAAGATCAGTTCCTGTGATATCAGCATCACTTTGCTGTTGATTAACAGAAAATCATAAGAAAATGACCCAGCATGCATTAATTTCACTGTAAATTTCCGACTACAGTAATTTATTGTAAAATAATACTCTTTAATCCTGTAAATTCCTGGCAATTTCTACAGTGCATTACATACACAGGTCAGTGACATTATGCTCATTTTTGCCCTGAAAGATCAGAAAATGATACAGATTAATGATATTCATGATTTCTATATGAAAAAATTTTAAAAAAAAATGTACCTTTAAAAACTTGATTCAAATGTGTACAATCAAATGCAAGGATTTAAAAAAAATTGTTACACCACTTGACATTTTTTAAGCCATTAAATGTATTTTGGGGTTTTATATGTATTTGTGTGTGTGTATATATATATATATATATATATATATATATATATATATATATATATATATATATATATCCTTCCCTCAGGTCATTTTGATCCAAAACAAATTTTTGGAAAAACATTTAAACATTGAGTGTTCATCGGAGTGGTCCAAGACCTTATATAGGACTTTTCTCACACTTGAAACATGAATGCACAAACAAACACTGACTGGATTCGAGGAGGGGTTTTGGGAGGATTTTGTGCTCGAAATTTTAAAAAGTAACAATTCCTTCACTCGTGGATCAATTTGACCCCGTTAGAAATAAATGGAACGTGAGAAATGCTTCAGTACACACAGAAAAACCTAAAAATGCTAAAACTTTACCAAAAAATTATTTTATGTCTGCATGTGTATCTGAATGCATTCTGAAGAGCTATTGACTTTAGGACCCAGCGGAACTGCTCATTTGCTCCATACAGAGCTATAAGGCCATCTAGTGGCAAGAGTAATCATGTTATATTATTATTTTCTCACAAGAGGTCGGAAGACACACCCAATGTAAGATATTTTGAGCTGAATTAAAGGTTATGCACGAAATTGTGAGTTATTTTGAATTCAAGTTGACAGAATGTGAAGAATGTGCTTAAATTATTATTTATTGATAAAATCGAATAATTTAAAGGTAAATAATGATAAAACTCACTGAGAGGTGTCGATGTCTCCATCAGTCTTGATGCTGAGCTGCTCGAGACATTTAATAAAGACCTAAAACAGGTAGAGACATAAAAAATACCAAAATCAGCAGGAATTATATTTACAAATCCCAGCGAAACGACAGATACCAGCAAACAATACCTTCATGATAGAAACGCACTGTTCGCAAGCTTTGTCCTGGACCACATCCAGATTTAAGATCTAAAGATAAAGAGAAAGACACACACACTGATTGATTAATCTCCATATAATCTGCTGGTTGGGGATGAGATTTGAAAAATATACAAAAATGTGAGGGTTTGTACATTGATCTCTCCAGGTTTACACTCCATCGGCTCCTTCAGAGACTGCAGCATCTGAACCATGCACTGCTCAAACTGGGCCGGCTGAAACACACACATCATTTATCTGTAAGTTTTGAATCTGCAAGTTATAACAATTCATTTAAATAAACTGGAATGGAATATAATAATAAAGCATAAAAGATGTACCAGTGACGTAATCCCCTCATTGTCCACAACCCAGTCTTCTTTTTCTGCAAGTCTCTTTACATCTAAAATAAACACAAAGTTTAGTCACATCAAATCAGTACCAAAACAACTTCATTCTTCAACAATTCTCTCAACATTAGTGTTGAGAAAGCTACTTTAATTGGGCAATCTAGCCTTCTGAAAAAGTTATTAGTTAGAACCAAAAAATAGCTACATTTACACTAAAATACAACTATAAAACACCATAAATTCAGCTTTTTTTGTCTTGTGGACTGTATGTAAATATCTTTTATGTACAATATCTTATTCAGGACGGCACTAAATAAAAATGAACATGCATTTTGTATGATCTCTCTTATTTTGCTCAAATTATTCATATTTTCACAGATTCTGCAAGGGGTTCACAAACTTTCAAGCAGCACTGTATGTATAAAAAAGACAAAAATCTAGCAGAATTTAACTGAACATTATGCTAAAAAAGAAGACGCAGAGACTGAACCTCAATTTTGTGAGTTATACTGCTCCAGATGTGTTTGCCAAATTGTGGTTAACTCAGAACAAGACTTTAGTTCACTAGAGCTGCTTTACCAAAACCACAAAGATGTTTATACTGAACATGAGTGCAAATCCATTGAGTTGAGAGCTCCAGAGCGCCCTCTACTGCTCGACATTAGTGACAGACTGATATACAGTTAAACCAAAATGTGTTTCTCATTTTCTCACATATCACAGTTTATTCACTACGGTTTAGTAAATGCTAATAAAATATGACAAGAACTCAAGAGTTAAACTGTCAGAACAAATTCATCTTGATAATGTCTTGATAGAAAGGGATGTAATGGATTACAATCAACCAATCAGCTGTTAGATTTAAGAACACAATTAGATAATACCAGTTCAGGTCAACCAATGACCAAGCAGTGCTTCATTTACTTCAGTCTGTGGTGTCAAAGGTCACATTAACAATTAAAGAACAAACACTTCAGAGCTCAAAGTGTCTGAATCATGTTGCTTCCACATTTTTATCAATGTCACTGTATGAAGAATTTTTGTGAATAATGTAACTGGATTTAGCTCTCCTCAGTTACAGAAATGAACTATAGTGTCCTGCACACACTAGTAAAACATTATATCTGCTGTCTAAACCATTCTTGATCTTGAGATGATCATTGCTGACCAATAAGCTTACCTGCAAGGCCAATTACATTACCCATCTGTAATTTTTCAGAGGATCTTGAGCAAAATATTATGCAGAATACTTCAGCAATCACATTTGCCATTGTTTGCCTGAGACACCTGAAGAAGGCTCAGTGTGTGTATAGTCTTACCCTCTTCTGTGTGCTGTAGTGTGGTCAGCAGGCAGTGCACACGCAGGTCCTGCAGCAAATCCTGAATCACCTGCAGCAGGTCATTAGGGATCTCCAGAGCTGACAGAGCCTCGTGACTCAACCTGAGAGAGAGAGAGAGAGAGAGAGAGAGAGAGAGAGAGAGAGAGAGAGAGAGAGAGAGAGAGAGAGAGAGAGAGAGAGAGAGAGAGAGAGAGAGAGAGAGAGAGAGAGAGAGAGAGAGAGAGGATACACCAACATTTTTTCTCAAATGGAAAAATTGGCTAAAAATGCCTTCCAGTAACAGAATCTGTGACACAGAAAACTGCAGTCTGTATGTACACTCATTCTGGTTTAACTAGATCTAATGTAAATGCAAATGATGAAAATGATGATGCACAACAAACTGCAAACAACAGCACAACAAACTTGCTTGAAGGGATAGTTCACCCTCTCTCTCAAGTTGTTCCAAACCTGTGTGCTAGGGTTGGGCGATATAAACAAAATTTCACGATATGAGTAGTTTTATTTCACAATGTAGTTGTTTTTTGCTTTAAATAAAGTTATTATATCAAAAAGTTTGATACCACTGAATCGGCATTATTCTTGTCACCATCTTAATATCATTTAAAAAACGAATACTACCTTACTAAGCTCAATGAAAGACTGAGAAAACCAAAAAGAAGAAAGAAAGAGTAAAGAAAAATAAAGAGACAAATGAAATGACCTGAAAAACATCAAGCGCTAAAAATACTACTAAACAATGCATAGTCTTTACTGTGTACATTAAATACACATTTATTCTTATTAATGTTACAAAAGTGATCCAGTCAAGAGCAGTGAGAGATTTTCTCTCTTTTGTTATTTAATTAGCATTAAAATTTGACAGTGGGAAATTTTGGGCGCTGTCACTTTAAGAGCAACTAAACGGATCCAATATACTCGTGCCTTTTCACTCTCAACTGTTAATGTTCACTTAAGACAAATGACTGTTTGCGTGCAAATACATGGTCACTTTGACACATAGGTGTGTGTACCGTTCAAGCCCAATTAGTTGTCAAAAAGCTCTCAGTTCAGTTCTCAGGCTCTACGAGCAGCGGCTTCGTCTCTCACACACCGCTGAGAAACTCTCAGAGAGCGCTCAGATACTGAAATGAGATCTCTTTCACAGCTAATTATACGCTTAAAAACACATGCAAACGATAAGCTTTCATGACCGCACAGCACAGCAACGTCACATATCACCCACCCCTACTGAATGACTTTCTTCTTTGGAATGTAAAAGATGAATAATGCTGTTAACCAAAGAGATTTAGTGCCCATTGACGTCCATTGTACATAAAAAACAAAACAAAAAAACAAGACAAAACACTGAAGACATTTCTTATATCTTATTTTATATTGCACAGAAGAAAGAAGAGATGATAGAATTGTCATTGTTGGGTAAATGATTCATTAAACATATTTGGTTTTGGCCGCACTTTTTTGTCCCATCACCAATTCCTACACCCCTACTAGAAATAAAAGCACACATGTACCTGACGGTGTGGATGACCTGAGTAAGCCAGGCTCCACTGAGAGGGGTTTTGGTGTCCCAGCCTCCATACTGCCGCAGCTGCGCCTCCGTCAGAGAGGAGGGCAAAAGAGCACCTCGAACTAACTGCACCAGACGACGGGTCACCTCCTCAATCATGCTCTACACACAATCAAATGTGCCAATCAAACACATTAGGAAGTGGAAAAAACCTTACCTTCCCAAATAAGTTGTCTCAAATAGTGATGCAACATATTTGCATTTTTTTTTTGCAGAAACACTGAAACTGAAATTAAAGTTTTATTAAAAGCAGAAAAACAGAACCGAAACTAAAAAAAAGTTTCTAATAATAAATAAATCAAATGTATGTATTATCAACACTCAAACCAAAAATAAGTTGTATATAAAGAATACAAATATTTTTTTGATATCTGTCCGAGCGATTACATGATACATTTCAATAAGTTGGATTGTTTTTTCTTTTCCAACAAAATAAGATTAAAAATGAGAACTCAATATGGTCAAGCCAGCCCTAGCATCCACACAGCTGACATGTTTACCTGTAGTAGAGAAGAAAATAGACACTGACAGTCAAAGCATGCCATTGGAGCAGCGCTAATTAAACATCAATGAGTGCGTTTACATGCACACCAGTGAGCTGATAACTCCAAAAAATCAGCTTATTGAAATAATCAGTTTTCCCTGTTTACATGCAAACCGGTAAACTGACAATGCAAGTAAACCGTGTTTACATGACTTTATTATTAAACCGGTTTATTTCCTTGTAGTGACGTCAAAAATAAGTTTTCCAAAGGTTACGTCAGTTGTGATGTTAAATAAAGCGTGCGCCGTGTCAGCGGGAGATTTCCGGCTCATATTATCCCTAATGCAGTTCCAGATGAAGCGTTTTGACTGAAACTCTTCTACTTCTGCTGCATGTGATGAGAATAACACATATTTACAATTTTCTGGGTCTTAAAAGAGTCTGCATTTGTGATATATGTCCTTATTTCATGTAAAACGTCTGGATGCATTTAAATCTGCTCTAAGTTTGCGTTTTTGTCACCTATCACACATGCGCACTTCAATAAGCCGACAGAAAGCAGGTTAATGCGTTTACATGCCGCGCGAATTCGGGGTAAGAGGCAAAAAACGACCTGTCCCGACCGGTTTATTCTTACGCCGTTTATGACCTTACTCTGATAAAAGAAAGCGGGTTACCGCGTTTACATGACTATGTTCGTTGTCGGCTTATTAGGCATAATCGGCTGAAAAACGTGCATGTAAACGCACCCATTGATTCAGCCAATCATTTCAGATTCAATTTTGGCGCATCACTATTGACTCACCTTAGGGACTCTTACTCACACTTTTATTCTCTAGACTAGAAGCACAAAAACGTTCCAGCTGCTTTACTGACCTTAAAGTCATTCTGTCTTTGCCGAGCGTTCTTCTTTAACTTCTCCACCTGACCGGACTTCTCTCCAGTCTGTCCAAGACAACAACGTCAATAAGAGAGTGAGCGCTTACACTAGCCTTTTGTTAGCCTATACACTCTGAAGGTATATTTGTGTGTGTAAATACCTCACTAAACAGGCTGCCGTTGACGTAAGAGATCCAGAGTTTCCAGAAGTTGGGCAGCTGGCTAATGACCACATCTGAGAGCTTTTCCACAAACCTCACCTGCTGAGGGCTCTTATAGTGCCACGCTGAGGAAATATGAATGACATAACGTTACAAACACAGCAGCATTAGGCTTATGAAAATGATGACGACTGGATTTAATTAAAAATATATAACACCGTTCTAGTGGTTTTTGGAAATTTTAATTAAAAAATCTTACATACTGTGCCTTTAAATAAATATATCATGCTCACCAAGGCTGCATTTATTTAAAAAATACAGCAAAAACAATTATATCATGAAATATTACAATTAAAAATAAATGTTTTGTACCTGAATACATTTTAAATTTGTCTAAAAAAAAAAATATATATATATATATATAGTTTTTTTTAATTATGTGTGTGTGAGTGTGTGTGTGTGTGTATATAGTGTATACATGTTTACTATATATGTTGGAAACATTTGCTGCTTAGTATTTTGGTGGAAACCATGATATACTGTTTTCAGGATTCTTCAACAAACAGAAA
>NC_090186.1:4634721-4659721 GCF_024679245.1 Pseudorasbora parva | reverse complement strand
ATAATTAGGACACCATTTAATGCCTCTCACAATGACAGGTCAACAAGTCACTGGACGCTTTAATGCTATTGGGTCGCATAAAAACAGCTTTAAAAATAAATGGAAAAGACACCCAATGCAAGATATTTTGAGCTGAATTAAAGTTAGGTTGAGCTATTTTGAATTTAAGGAAAAAGAATATGAAGAATGTGCTTAAATTAATATTATGTATTTATTATTTATTGATAAAATCTAGTAATTTAAAGGTAATTAAAAAATAATAATATCCAAATTGCACTAAATAAATAGAAAAAATATGATCAACATTAAATGAAGTAAGTTT
This sequence comes from Pseudorasbora parva, assembly GCF_024679245.1. NCBI lineage: Eukaryota > Metazoa > Chordata > Actinopteri > Cypriniformes > Gobionidae > Pseudorasbora > Pseudorasbora parva. The sequence continues at coordinate 4,659,399 of NC_090186.1, read as the reverse complement.
TCTGGACAAAATAAAAATAAGTATTATTTTAGGGCTTGGGTAATTTTTGACCCGCAAGGGAAGGATTTTTTACAAAGTGCGAGGGAGAAATGAGGGTTCATGTTTTTTTTAAATAAGTATTTTATGCTCACAAAGGCTGCATTTATTTAATCAAAAACACAGCATAAATACAGTTGACAGTTATATACAAAAATATAATACAAAACAATAACAATCTGCATTATTTTAATATTTCTAATATAATAAAAAAGGAAACAGGAAATGCAATTACTTAAAAATGTATAATTCAATATAAAGTATTTACACTACTGTTCATTGTGGGGACAGTAAAGCAATTCTTAGAAGAAAGTAATATTTTTATTTAGTAAAGATTGATAAATAAAATTTCTATTTCACTGAATACAATTTCACTGCCGGTTGTATTCTGTATAACTGTGTATGTGACAAATAAAACTCTTGAACTTGAACTTGAACTGAAATTGGTAAAATTGATTTAAAATAATTTAAAAGAAATGATGTTCTTTTGAACTTTGATACATTTTTCAGGATTCTTTGATAACTACACAAAACGGATAACAGTCATTTGAATTGAAATAATATTTGACAATATTAATGTTTTACCATATATTTGATCATAAGAGCCTTCTTTCAAAAACATCAACAACCCTAAACTTTACTGTACTGTAAGTACTGTATATGCTATAATGTAATTAATATTTATAATTAAAATAAATATTTTTAAGTTGACTTTCTCACACAGTATAAATGTCTTTTTACATGAAATATCTGCCTTTATATTTTGGGAGGGAAATATTATATTCGGGGGTCATCAAGTCACAAGAGATGGACAATGAGAGCTCCACTGTCCATTGTTGCTCATTTGTGTAAATTTACATTTTTCTCACTCAGTTTGATATTGTGTTTCATTTCTCTGCAGTTTGTCAGCACAAATCACACACCTGATATAGCGCTTCTGGTCATGTAGAGTGGATGGCGTCTCCAGAAGTTTATCCATAAGCAGTTTCCTCAGAGCTTCTATCCGAGTCTCCACCTCTGAATACACTAAAACACACATGCAGGACGATCTCTCAGTACTCCAGCTAATGTGAATGTGCATAGGAGGATGCGTGTCATATTAAAGGGTTAGTTCACCCAAAAAGTACATTTATATCATTAAGTCCTCGCTCTAATGTCGCTCCACACCCGTAAGATCTCCGTTCATCTTCAGACACAGTTTAAGATATTTTATATTTAGTCCGAGAGCGTATGCAAGTGTATGCACACTATACTGTCCATGTCCAGAAAGGGAAAAAAAGATCATCAGAGTAGTCCATATGAGACATCAGTGGGTTAATTAGAATCTCTTGAAGCATCCAAAATACATTTGGGTCCAAAAATAACAAAAACTACGACTTTATTCAGCATTGTCTTCTCTTCCGGGTTTGTGTAAGATGAATCAATTTGCTGATTCATAACTGTTCGAATCTTTATTTGAGGATTGAACAGTATGTCTCATATGGACTACTTTGATGATGTTTTTATTCCCTTTCTGGACATGGACAGTATAGTGTGCCTACACTTGCATACGCTCTCAGACTAAATATAAAATATCTTAAACTGTGTGTGAAGATGAACGGAGGTCTTACGGGTGTGGAACGACATTAGGGTGAGGAGTTAATGACATACATTTCATTTTTGGGTGAACTAACCCTTTAACATATGGTCTCAGATATTATCAGTGAAGATTCGATCACCTTTCTTAAAGACTGGGACCTCTGTGTTCCCAAACAAAGATTTGGCTTTCTCATAATCATTGATGACCACATCATAATCCCCCTGAATGGGAAACAGAAGCACAATCAGACAGTGACCACAGAATTCAGATCTTTCCCTTTCTTTCAAGTCAAAATGCCCGTCTCGGCGAGTATCCACGTAAACCCAGTCAGCTATGTGTTGTAAACAATTGAGAAAGAAAACAGATGTGTAATTTATATTAGACTGTGTATTCGTCTTAAAGGGACAGACGCCTAATGCACCCGCAGCCGTTTGTGTCACCAATGGTGATCAAGAGAAAATGACTTTTGCAGCTTTAACAAAGATAAAATGCATTCATTATTTATATTAGTTATTTAATTTATACTGTGAATACTGTTATTTTACATTTGTTTATTCAACTGTTAGATTTACCAGAAAAATATAAAGCACTGCGTATCTTTCTTCTATTGTATTTATCTATGCTTGTAATTTGTATATTATTTTCTATGCAGATTCACTACCCTACAAAATCAGCCCAATTATTCTAGAATTATTCATTCTTTTCAAATAGAGATATTCAAATCATCTGGTGAAATTGTTTTTATATCGGAAAATACAGTATATCACAGAAAAACTAAATATCGCATTGTACGTTTTTTTCCAATATCGTGTCAAACATTTGGGGTTGGTAAGATTTTTTTTTTTTTTTAAAAGCCTTTTGCTCACCAGGGCTGCTTTTATTTGATCTAAAAAGCAACATTGTGAAATATTATTACAATTTCAAACATTTGTTTTAAAATGTAATGTATTCCAGTCTTCAGTGTCACATGATCCTTGAGAAATTATTCTATGATGATTTGATGCTCGAGAAACATTTCTAATTATTATCAATGTTAAAAACATTTGTGCTGCTTAATATTTTTTGTAGAAACCAAAATATTTCAGGATTCTTTGTTATATAATCGTTTAAATAGAAAAACATTAATTATTTTACTGTCCATTTTAATCAAGCAAGTAGTTATCCTGTTGAGTAGAGGTATTCATTTTTTTTGTAAAATTCCCACTGACCCCACAATATTGTAATTGTGTGGGTAAGAGAGTTAGAGAGAGAAAGTGTGTGTGTGTGTGTGTGTGTGTGTGTGTGTGTGTGTGTGTGTGTGTGTGTGTGTGTGTGTGTGAGCCTGCTTATGTGGTTTATGTGGACACAAATTTGTATAACTACATGGGTATTACACTGGTATTACACTATAAATGTGGTTTATGAGGACATATCAAATGTCCTCATAATTCAAACGGCCTTAAAAACATACTAAATGATGTTTTTTTGAGAAAGTAAAAATGCAGAATGTTTCCTGTGATGGGTAGGTTTAGGGGCAGGGGCAGTGTAAGGGGATAGAAAATACGGTTTGTACAGTATAAAAACCATTACGCCTATGGAGAGTCCCTGTAAACCACATAGACCAACATGTGTGTGTGTGTGTGTGTGTGTGTGTGTGTGTGTGTGTGTGTGTGTGTGTGTGTGTGTGTGTGTGTGTGTGTTCGTCTACGGGAGATGCCACCTTCTGGATGTTGCGTTCAATGTTGAGCGGCAGGTTAAACAAAAATTTGAATCTCTGGAGAACGTTGAGAGCGTTGCGTGTCGAGTCGGCCTTGTCCTTTCTGCCCAACACTTCTTGAAACAGGGTGTCAGCAGTTTCACTCGCTCCTGAGAGGAATGAGCAAATGGAAAGAAATGAGAAAAGGGTGTAAAAAAATCTGGTTTAATCATCCTTGCTCGGTTTCCAATAAATTCAAGATCTCTTTTGCTCCCTCTTCTTGGGTGGTCAGAGCTATTCTGGATTCCCTTTGTCCGATTTAATAAGAACCAGCCTTCTGACCATTATAAAAGTCTGACCTGCCTTTTTTCCACCAATGAGTCAAAGGCAGTAAGTGGCTTTGGTAAGAACATACATCTAAATGTACATGTAAAGACGGGTGGTGAGGAGGAAGAGGAGGGGTCGGCGATGAAAGCATGTCAGTGTGTGACTGGTTTATTTGTGCGGCCCGCAGGAAACGAGCGTGTTTATTGACCCACCGTCACATGAGAGAATTGACATGGAGATATGATTGGGATATGAGCGGTCTCGAACACACGCATACGTACTCGCAGAAACACGCCGAGGTCTGCTGGAAATGTGTGTCTTTGATGGTCTAAAGAGAATGCATATGCAACTCGGGCCCTAAATTTAGCTGCTTTGTGTAATTGTGTGCGATTCTGACCATGTGTTTGGTTTTATGTCTTACTGTTAAGGACGTTCTCCAATCGCTGGGTCATAGAGCCCTCCACCTTCTCAGTGCCGTCCGATTCAAGCTTCTGATGGATTGCTAAAGAGTGGAGGAAGAAAAAGGGAAATGTTTGAGAGTGTTAAACTACCTTTGGGGTCAGTGCATAGGAAATCATTCAGCAAGGACATGTTAAGATGATCAAAAAGAACAGTAAAGACTATTATAAATGTTAAAGCGATTGTTCACCCAAAAATAAAAATGACAAGTCAAGTCATACTAGGTGTATATGACATTGTTCTTTCAGACTAATTCAATCGGAGTTATTTTAAAAAATGTCCTGGCTAATCCAAGCTTTAAAATGGCTGCCCAAAAAAAAGTTCGGATCAGAAAGCACTCGGGTTACATCAAAAATATCTTAATTTGTGGTCTTACGGGTTTAAAATGACATGAGGGTGAGGAATTAATGACAGAAATGTTTTTTAAACAAAAAAAAGAAGAAAAAGAAAGAAGATTTTGTTCATAATGCAGAACTTTCATTTCAAACAATCCTGAAGACTTTAATTTTGTACAGAAATGTCTATGCGTTACTACTCACGCTGATCAGATGAGTGAGATCAAATATTCACACTTACAACCATCTATAACATTTGACTATATAAACACCATAATGTAAACACTGTCATAATTCATCAACAGCAGATCATAAGCAATCACTTGGCATAAATGTGCGGTATTCATTAATTGCAAACTGGCAAACCGCAAGACTGTAGAATGTGCAACAGCGGCGTGTTTTGACTTTGAACATGCTGTGCTCACATTTATTTAATTTAATCAGAGCCTATTGAAGTTTAATAATCACATTAGACTGTGCTGTGATTCCTCCCTTTCCAGGCCAAATTTAATCTAAATGATAATATAGTCTTTTTATGAAATTACATTTGACAAAACTGAATTTAAGACATTTTAGGGACCCACAAACTAATACGTTTTCATCACTGGCATAATAGCAGAAAGTCAATCCTAAAGCACAAATTTAATATGGATGTATGTGCATATAAACCGCTATTAAATTGGAAGACACAAAAAAAGTCTATTTTCTCTCTCCACATCTGGATTTGGGAAGCTTCAGTACACAATGACGTCAGGACTAACCCCGTCCCCCCCCCGGGGTCCGGAACGCTGTGTGGTACGCTTCCTCTGTCTCTGAGGTATGTTTTGACTTCTGCCTGGTAAGTTTTGGGAGTCTTCTCTGGGAATCAGTGCAGCTTCCGTTTGCTGCTCTCTCGTTTCCTCTCAGCACAATGACAACCTTATTACAACCTCATCTAAACATTATGACAACCACGCCTTGTTATCCGTCCCAATGCCTGTCAATCATATAGACACGCGGTGCTAAGAATAGCTCTTCTGTCTCGAGACAAGCGACCCGAAACAAGTCTACACACACACAAAAAATCCTCTGACCTCTGATGAGAGCGCTCTGAGAAGACACATACACCGGTGTACAATGACACAAGAAGTGAAACAACTTTAATAAAACACAAATGAACCTAATTTTGTTAAATTTGTCTAATCTCATATTGTCTATTTGAGCTTTACCTGCTTTGATACTCAATATATAAGCACCAACCCAGTGAGTTAGCTGACACATTTTACTGAACGTATCTCCATTCTGATGGGATTTACATTATGTAATTCAAGCCTATAGTTACAATAAAATATTTGGTAGGGACTGGGACATTATCAGGAGTTGTATTTGTCTTACATTTACCTTTATGTGTTTGGCAGACGCATTTATCCAAAGCGCCTTACATTGTATTCAAGGTTTTACATTTTGTAAGTTCTTCCTTTCCCTGGGAATTGAACCCATGACCTCGGCATTGCTAGCTCCACACTCTATTGTTTGAGCTACAGGAAAGCTATATCTTAGTGTTAAAAAGTGTGCCAAAAAGGTCTAAACCCCATACAGTTTTGATTTTGATCCTATTGCAATTTCATAATTCTTATCACCATTTTTAATATCATAAAAAAAAACTACAATACTAGTAGTACTATAAACTTACTATACTATACTATAAAAAATACTAGCCTAAAAAACTCAATAACACTGAAGACAACTGTGATAAAGAAAGAGCGAAGAAAACAATACTACAAGCACTAGAAATACTACATAAAATGTCTAAAAACAATGCATAGTCTTCACTGTGTACATTAAATATACTTTTTTCTTATAACATTTACAATAGTGATTCAGCAGTGAGAGGTTTTCTCTTTTTGTTTATTTGATTAGCATTAATAATGACAGCAGGGAAATTTGAACGCTGTCACTTTAAGACCGACTCCACGGATCCAATATACTTATGTGTTTTCGTTCTCAAATCAGACTTAAGACATAAATGACCGTGTTTACTTGCAAATACATATTCACTTTGACACATAGGTGTGTGTATTTAACCGTTCATGGCCAATTAGGTGGCAAAAAGCCCTCAGTTCAGTTCTCAGGCTCTACGAGCAGTGGCTTCGTCTCTCGCACAGCGCTGAGAAACTCTCTCAAAGAGCGCTCAGATACTGAAATGATTTATTTCACAGCTAATTGTGCTTTAACGGTTTAAATCACTTGTTTTTAAACCGCAATGCTTAAAAAACATGCAAACGATAAGCTTTCGTGACCGCGCAGCACAGCAACGTCACATGAGCGTAACCGCGATAGAGACGAGACGCCAAAATCTGTACCGGTTGACACATTTCTAATCGTGTCTCCCGGTATATCACCCACCCCTAGTTTCCATTACTACTCTTTAATTAATAACTCAATGGTCCCAATAGCAGGGGCGTAGGAGCGACTTTGACATTGGGGGGGACATTTTCGCCACTATGAATCAACGTCCATCCCACCACCATAATAGTAACAGTATAGTGACGTGGTACAAAATGTATAGAATCACAAACAGCAAATAAATAAACAAAATCATCCGTTTATCATCTGTTTATTATTACACAAATATTGAAGTTGGGAAACATAAAAGTGTACAAACCCCTCCTGTAATTGCAGGCAGAAAGGAAAGTAGCACTTTAAAAGGCAAATATTTGATTCGTAACCCCCCAAAAATACAACAGTCACATATACGGCTTTGGAAACAAGCACTTGGAACTAGAACTATTAACTTGTATCTATCCATATTATCTATATCAATAACATTTTCCTTCTCTATTAAAAAGTGTATAACAGTAAAACAAAGCTTATTATCTAAGCTAATAACTATATAGCTAATGAAATTGACGCTTAAGATAAGTATATATTGACGAGAGAGCTTCGGTGAGAACTAAGCAAATATTTATATATTTACAGATGAGTATATTATCCCCCTCTAATGCCAGTGCCCACCTGTTCCCCATGCTCCTTCCCCCTAGACTTTAGTTCGGTATCAGCATTTTGTCCTCAAAGCGCCATAGAAAAATGTGTTTTTCTACTGAGTAGTGCTCCATACTATCTACAGCCAGACCGATAAACAAACACTGGAAGTTAACTTCGGGCCAGGCGCGTAACCGTAGCAGCGCACGCGCGTGCGTTATGAAGCTGGTGATTTGCGAATGGTGATTATTCAAACATAGCATGAAATCACTCTGGGTTTGACTGGCAAAACCGAATATCTTCCTTGTTGCGCTTTCAAAATAAAAGTTCCAAATGTTACAGTTTTGTCCCTGCGTATAGGCTAATTTTTGGGTGGGACACATGCAGCATTTTTCAATATTGAGGGGGACACGTCCCCCCCGGTTCCTACGCCAGTGCCCAATAGTCATTACAATACTATTGTGTTTATATGTGTTTATTATTGTGTTTACAATATTCCTTTTCTTTCAGAAATATTCTGCTTCCTTCAGTCAAATAATATTACATGTTTTCCTTGAAATTACTTACTAGGTTGTGTTTATATGTGTTACACACACCAAGCATTCGTACCTGCAAGAGCATCCTGAGCCTCAAAGAAAGTGCTGAGACCTCCCTTCACGTAGGCCAGACTGCCCTCGTTCTTCTTACTGGCTTGTTTCTTAAGATTCCCCACTGCCATACGCAGATTATCAAAGCTACAACCGCAACAAACATTAACACCACATTACACACAAATCTATTTTGACAGATTAAAAGATGGACAGAGGGATGGTAAATAGACCAACCCCGTTGATGAATGGTTCTCGATGAGATACCAGGTGGCAGAGAAATTCTCGCTGGTGAAGTCTCCACTCATACCAGGGAACATGTTCTCCAGATCCTTCAGAGGAACCTTCCCTCTGAAGAAAAGAAGACAGATTTAGACACACAGAGACCCATCATGCCAAACGCCACAGACCATAGAGAAAAACCAGACAGGGTACAAACCAGATCTGTCCAGATATGAAGAGCATTACATAAGCCAACCCATTGTGTCTTGTGATGTGGCACAGAATACACTGATGAAATGCACATGATTCATATGCACTATCCTGTTGAAAAGTTTGGGTTCAGTAAGTACATTTTAATTCTGCATGGACCCATTTAACAAATCAAAAGTGACAGTAAAGACATTTATATTGTTAGAAAAAAATAATATTTTAAACAGATGCTGTTGTTTGGAACTTTGTATTTATCAAAACATCCTTAAAAATACTATGGTTTCCATAAAAATATTAAGCGACAACTGTTTTCAACATTGGTAACAAGAAATGTTTCTTGAGCACCAATTAACATTTCAGAATGATGTCACAGAAAGCTGGAGTAAAATTTAAAACTGCTTAACATTCAGCTTTGCCAATGCAGGAATAAATAGCTAATTTAAATGTATTAAAATAGAAAATAGTTACTTTAAATGGGCCATGAACTGAGAAATAAAAATGTCTTTGAGCTTTTGACATATAAGAGGTCATCATTCTATAAGAATATCCAGTGAGATTTAGAACTGAAAACTTCCTTGTTAGTCCAGAAACAGCCTTTATTGTAACAAAGCCCAGAGAACAACTCGTTGTGGAATGAGCCTGTAATAGATGGAGAAAGATCAACGCCTACTTCATCATAATCACTTTAGACCCACCCACTTCATCATCACCACTTTAGACCCACCCACTTCATATCATCATCACTCTAGCCCCACCCACTTCATCATCATCACTCTAGCCCCGCCCACTGGAGTGTTAGTGAGATGACGAGGAGAGAAGAGCGATACAGGATGGACTACAAATAACATTCCCTTCCAAAGGATCCTAATGCTAGGAATGTGCTTATTTATTTTCATCAACGTGAACGTCTCAGTTGAGCTTTATTTATTTGTGTTCGCTACATATCACTGCGGATTCTTTGGGAAATCAGTCGCAGACTTTTACGATACAGACTCGACAGTAACGCAACAACATGTCAGTAACCGTGTTAATAATGCCTGATCTGAGACCAGTGATTTCTGAGATGTAATGATTCATGTACAGTCAGATGTTCTTTGTCTGTGTCAGTAAATCAAACCAGTGACTAAATGCTCAACTTCACATTGTTTCTCTTAGGATGAAAATAATCTGTTATTTAAACTGTGATTAAATTATATATAGAAAGAGATCAAAGAACAATCACTGGAGCTGTCAATCAAACAGAGCGAGTTTATCAGAGACTGAGTTCTGGACTCGTGACAAAACTCCCGTAATAATCAACGAATCTCTTATTGACATTGTGTTTGCACTGTTAGTTATGAGGAAAGCATTCGTTAGTGAGCAGAAATCGAGTTGTAATGACGAGATCACAGCATTCATGAGCTCAACATGTCTGTGATCGGCTACAATGATCATCACTGCAACCTTTCACGATCTGAATATAATGCCATAGATCTGAATATAATGCCATAGATCTGAATATAATGCCATAGATCTGAATATAATGCCATAGATCTGAATATAATGCCGTAGATCTGAATATAATGCCATAGATCTGAATATAATGCCATAGATATGAATATATAATGCCATAGATCTGAATATAATGCCATAAATCTGAATATAATGCTATAATCAACACATCACGATTAGTTAATCTTGAGAGCTGTAATAGTAAAAACATGATTTTTGAGAGAGTTCCACATGTAATACTACTAGCTATTTCAGCCAAAGACACACCCCTTCAATATAAGAGGATAAAATCAGCTAAATGCCTTTTATTTATAAATGATGCTAATTTTGATGTAATAATCATACTAACTTTATAGGTGAACCACAGGAAACATTATAAAACAATGCGGTTCATGATGCCTTTAAATTTGTAAAGATATTTCACTGTATGGCTCTTTGTAATGTATATTTTGTTAAAAAAAAATGTTTTAATAAAACGCAGCCTTGGTGAGCTTAAGTGACTTTTAAAAACCAATCCAAAAATTCTTACGGACTCAAACTTTTGAACAGTAGTGTACTCGTCTGAATAGATAAATGAGATTGGTGCAGAGGTCAGGGAAAGGAAGATTTTCACTTCCTATCAAAGTAAATGTTGTACTAATGACATCACCCAGGTAGAAGACACACACAATGGGCTGTTTCTACTTTCTGCTGAACCTCCTTCCTTATAAACACAGCAGTCCACTTCTATAAACACAGAGCAGTGCTTTTTGGGTGAAGTGTGTGAGGAAATGCATTTGTTTTGGTCTATGTGAGAGAGTGTTTTAATCAGACAGTCAAAAATGAAGCACACGTGTGTGAGCGTTGAGCACAGCACTGTGTGTACTCTGCAACTGTAGGTGTAAATTGAACACTTTGCAAGTTCATAAGAGGACAACACAAACTCAATTGTGAATGTTTCTTTACTTGTCAATGTCGATGCCCAAAGGGTTGGCCGGCCTCAGTGAGAGAGGAGAGATGCCTTTGTTCCGATCCGTCCTCATGTCGTAGTAATTCAACTCATCAACCCAGACCGCAGACTGATCCAGAATGCCTAAACATACAAAAACATGCACATACTCGTTGGTTGAGCACTAAAAATCCACTGCCGACCTCAAAGAGCATGTGCGCACATTTAAAGAGTGTATAATCAATCAAACCGAAATTGTGATTTTTCCTATAACGTAAATCGAGTATGTTTACATCCACAACACTATGTTGATGATCACTCAAGAGAACCATGTTTATGTGAGATCTAAAATTATCAGGATTTTCTTTGATTTGACATAAAAACTAGTGCTGTCAACGTTAACATTTATCGTTTCAGTTTAAACGCGTTAAAAATATTTAACGCAATTAACGCAGCATCCGTTATTAGCCGTCATCCTTTGGCTAGCGTTACGTTATATGAACACACTCTTATTTAGGCAAATTCTGGTATTCGCCACAAGACAAAAGAGACGTGTCACAGAGGCTGTCTGTGAATGTCCTGACTGACACACACACACACACACGACGCTGAGAAAGACGGGCACCAGAATCGAGTTCTCTTTTGCGCGTGAACGAACAATAACACACACAAATATGCCAAAATGCCCATTTTCTCCAATATTTTTATTAGAGCAGTTCAAAACGAGTTAAATACGTCTTAAACGAACTTAAAGAGTTAATGAGACGAGCATAAGTTTCATGGCAGGTCTTAAAGTGACAGCAGCCACTTATGATGTCTGTCAATAATGCTCATCAAAGAAAACAGAGAACAGAGAAAACCACTCACTGCTCTCGACTGAAGGACTTCTGTAGCTTTAATGAGGATTCATCTATATTTAAGAAAATATGACATTATTATTGGTTTAATTTATGTGGATTATTTTAAGTTCACTTAAATTAAAAGCTGTTATTTAAAACCTAATAAATGTTAAAGAAAATGTATGTCAAGTTGAATGGCTGTAATTAATGTTTAAAATTAAGGGGAAAAAATACTTTAGTATCTATATTAGTATCCGTGATACTGGCCTTCATTCATAAAAACATGCCATTACAACAAACATTTAAAATATTCCATCTTTAAGTGGTTTCTACATTAATTTGGAGATTAACTCTGAAATTATTACATTGTAAAATATTAAAGCTTATCAAAATGTAAGTGTTTTAAATTGCGATTAATCACACCAAAAGAGTGTGATTATTAATCTAGTTTATTTTTTAAGCGATTGACAGCACTAACAAAAACATGAAGTGACTTCAACTGGGATGAAACCAGGTGCGCCAATCGTTTTTTGATTACCAGTCATTTCCGGCGATTAAAAGACACAGTTTAAGGTGTTTACATGACCTTATAAGATGTCAGGCTATTAAGCATAATTGGTGTTAGATTCGCAGTGTAAACACGCTCAGTGAGTGTGTGTATGTGAGTTTGAGGGCTCTGCGAGTGTGTGTGTCTCACCAATTCTCTCGGGTTTGAGCAGTTTGAAGGAGACGGTGGATGTCCCTAGGCCTCCACCTTTGGTAGTGACGATGATTTCGCCCTTGTCGTCTTTAGCAGGACCCACACGACACACTATCTTGCTAGCAGACATCCATTCTGCCGTCAGCAAGCAGTTATGACCACAGATAGACAGACCTGTGATGTGGGAGAGACCAAAAGGAAGTCAATTAAATGGACAATTTTACCTGAGCTCAGTGCTATCATGATGCCGCAATGATATATCTGTCCAAAAAATCATATTACATTTTAATTAGATTTTAGTTTATATTGTAGATCAGGCTTGGGAACTTAATTATCTTTTCTTTTTTTTAAAGTTAAAAAAAAGATTAGTGTTAAGATACAGCCAACAATCAACAAAAAAAACGTATTTTAGCCGCTTGTCTGAACAAAGCATTACTTTAGCGTGCTTCTCCTCTTAATTTACAAATTCATTGACTCATGACAAAAATCATAATTGTTGATTATTCCCTTTTATATTAATTGCAGTTATTAATTATCACAATTTTCATTGAAGGATGTTTTGGATGGCTTTATACCATTGTTTGACACACAGAATGCTTCATATTTTTCTATGAAAATAAGCTGAAAACATTCTTCCTGAAAACCTTTTATTGCTTTTCTTTAGCATTATGCCTCTTATCAACTACACATTGGTTTGGTTTCTTTTTTTAAATAATAATAAATACAAAAAATAGAACAAATATGCATGGTATTGCAATGTCAAACTAAAACTAAAATAAATACAATGGAAAAAAACACAAATCGTAAGCATGCAGAATAATGTAAGTGGACTTTTTTTTGTAATTGCACCTTTAAATGATTAAGTAATTGTGGCATCCATAATTTGATTAACTGTGCAGCCCTAAGATTCATAATAAAATATAATAAAGCATTTATTTAAGTCTCTATTCAAACCACCCAAAGTACTGATTTATGAATTTTTTTTCATTTATAATGAAGACACTTAGATTCACAGAAGTTCATTTCACTCTGTTTTGGATAAAGTCATCTGCGATATTAACAGATCTAAAATAGATTACGCAATCGTTCAAAGTTTGGGGCCAGTTAGATTTTTTTATGTTTTTGAAAGTCTGATGTTCACCAAGGCTGCGTTTTCTAAATCGATCAAAAATACAGTAAAATAGTAACATTTGGAAATATTTCTCTGATGGCAAAGCTGAATATTCAGCATCATCCCTCCAGTCTTCAGTCATCAACCAATCAGTCAACTTTATTTATATATCGCTTTTACAATGACGACTGTTTCAAAGCAGCTTCAGTGTTAAACAGGACAATATTACAACAAAATTTGATTTGGCTGTACAGTCTTATCAGCTTATTTTAGTTTATTATATAGCGACAATGTTGGCAGAGCAGTATTATAGTTTATAGAATTAAATAAGACTGGATTATTTAATTTTATTTGTATAGTTAGTTGAATAACTTGGATGCTAATTTTAGTATCTTCGAGGTCACATGATCCTTCAGAAATTATATCAATGTTGAAAACAGTTTTGCTGCTTAATATTTTTGTGGAAACCGTGATAAAAAAAAAAAGTAAAAAAACAAAAACAATGAAGTGTTTATTGGACATTATATGTTTTTGGTAATATTATACATGTCTTCACAGTCACTTTTGATTAATTAAATGGCTCCTTGCTGAAAACTATTAATAATCTTACTGACCCCAAACATTTGAACAGCAGTGTGTTTGTTTGTGTATGTGTAAATGTAACAATAGCTCTGTGTGTGTGTGTGTGTGTGTGTGTGTGTGTGTGTGTGTGTGTGTGTGTGTGTGTGTGTGTGTGTGTGTATATTATTACCGACAAGATCATTGGGTCCAGTGCCCAGGTTCTCTCCGCGAATGGTGACTTTGGTCCACGGCACGCCCTCGTTGGGTGAGATGCCAGTCACCAAAGGAGGCTGGCGGCCACGAGACATTGTTCACACACCTAAATAAGACAAAGTTAATCGCTCTCATCACTGCTGATAGCAATACATCAAAACAATTCATGTGCATTTAAAGACGTAGACATAATACAATAAAGAACAAATAAATATACCCAGTGAGCAAGCACGTTTCTGTTCGGGGTAAAACAGATATTTCACTACATACAATATTACTTACTAGTAGTTAAGCAATCATGGCATTTTTTCCCGTGGCTTTTGCACTGTCACAAACTTTCTCTCGTATACAAACACACTCACACAGAGCACAAGACTGACAGCTCGGGGGCGGTTTGCGTGCAAGACCCCGTGGCTGTCTCTGTGTGGTCTGGGTGTGTGTGTGTGTGTGTGTGTGTGTGGTCTCTGGCATGGGCCAGAGAGAGAGATAAAGGGGAAGGGGTGATGGTTGAGTTCTCCAGCAGACCTCAGAGTCCACAGCGCAGATTCAGAAAACGTCTCACCGCTTCTAGTATGATGTAAATTAGGTGTATGGCATGCATATTCATTGCAGCGTTTTTATGGAAATAGTATGAAATTGTGCAACTTACATTGCCTGTATAGATTATATAACTGTATAGTCGTAGACTCGTATATAAAGAACGCTCCCTTTACAATCGCTGGAGCTGTCAATCAAACAGCGCAAAAAACTCCCGTAATAATCAACAAATCTCTTATTGACATTGTGTTTGCACTGTTAGTTATGAGGAAAGCATTCGTTAGTGAGCAGAAATCGAGTTGTAATGACGAGATCACAGCATTCATGAGCTCAACATGTCTGTGATCGGCTACAATGATCATCACTGCAACCTTTCACGATCTGAATAAAATGCCATAGATCTGAATATAATGCCATAGATCTGAATATAATGCCATAGATCTGAATATAATGCCATAGATCTGAATATAATGCTGTTCAGGCTAATCTTGTTCTCTTCCTTTTCAATTTGTTTAGCCCTTTGAGGTAAGCGGTGGAGTCTCTCCCGATACACACGTTACTAAGCACGCACAGAGTTGTATTCATAGCAATAAAGGGTCGCGGTTTATTGATTACAATCTCCGGTTTACTTTCCAGCAAAACAAACGTTAAACTTTCAAAGACAATAAACGTTCATCTGTATCAACATGCGATTGAAGAAACTGTTGCTCTCCACACTCTCACCTGTCTACTCAATGACTCTCAGTTTCTATTAAGACCTGCACTTTCGCGCCGTAGTGACGCATGTGTCAAGGAGGAGGAGCAAGTCCAATCACATGGACAGGTTAGGCCAATTATTGAACAGAAAATATAAAATTAAATAAATTAAACAAATCCCCTTTTTTTATCTGGATTTTCTAAATATGGCTCCTACAAATGCCATAGATCTGAATATAATGTTATAATCAACACTTTCACGATTACCGGTAGTTAATCTTGAGAGCTGTAATAACAATGTGCTAACAGTTTTCGAGAGAGTTACTCATGTAATACTTACGGAAGCCCTGAACGGCCATGGATAATAATTTTTTTTCTGTCTTGTTATGTCGTGATCACGAGTTAATTATCTTGTGATCTCAAGATAACAAAAGTTGTTTTCTCGTGATAACGACATAATTTTCTCGTGATCTCGAGATAACAAAAGTTGTTTTCTCGTGATCACGAGTTTCATTCTGAAATACTGCACAGCACCCAGAGTCTACGGTTGCTGTAGCAACGAACACAACTTTCACGGGCATCTGATCAATGAATAAACCGTGCCATCTTTCAGCAAAATCTTTGCTTCACTTAATACACATTTTATTTGTGTAATTAACATGTTTAAATGATCAAAAGAGAAGGATCCTTCAGAAGGATGGCAGATTATTCTGTTCTATTCTAAAAATCGTTTAGTTTCGATTCAGCCCATTTTATTTTCCTCATTCGTTTGAAATAACATTACATAATTTGTTTGTTATTAGTATCCTTCCTTCTAGCCTTTATTCCATTAAAAAGCGGTGCATTAGCCTACTCCATATTTCTAAAAACAAACAAACGTTTAATCCAGTTAAAAGTCTCGTACAAAATACAATCGTTTTAATTGCACATTATCACTGATTTAAATTAGGCTGCAATGCATCTTTACATGGGCTATACATCACATCTAGGCGATACATTGAGTGACACAATCTGGCAAACTAACGGTTATTTAGGCTGCTGATTAAAATGGCATTTTAATGCACAAAAAGGTGCAAATAGAATAGTGAAATCAAAATGAGTTTAACAGTAAGTAACGCACCAAACGCTATTATAGCAAACTAATCACATTAGACCATTCAGTTATATTAATTGCCTAATGCACACAGTACTGCACAAATTATAGTGATCACGAAAGGTCTTCAACGCGTTCAATCTGGACCAGTACAACACATGGTGGATAGGCTATACCGCACCCCATCAGTTAATTGGTTCTATACTGCCACCTCGTGGCGCAGTTGTGTAACTTAGAAAATATGAACTCGTGATCACGACAAAACAACTTTTGTTTTCTCGAGATCACGAGAAAATTAACTCTTGATCACGAGAAAACAACTTTCGTTATCTTGAGATCACGAGAAAATTAACTCGTGATCACGACATAACAACACAGAAAAAAAATATTATCCATGGCCGTTCAGGGCTTCCGTAAATACTAGTAGGGATGGCGAAAACTTAACATTTTCTTGACCGACCACCGAGCCTCATTCCTTTTTTTAAATCCCCCACAGCACGAAACATGAGTCCCGCAAACGCGCCGCCGAGGAGCTTGTTTGTAATCGGAGGACAAATGGCTCCTTAGTTTCGAAATGGTTTGGGTATAAGGTGATCGCATTGAAAATAAAGGCATTTGTCTAGCGTCAGAAGCTCATTTGAAACATTGTCGCGGCTCATTTAAGAAAATGACAGAAATGAAATGGTCCCACACTACTTTTCTTTGGACGCTTCATACTGTCGTCTGCCCCGGCTCTAACCTCGAGTGTTTTAGCCTGTTTACCTTTTGCAAACCTTATGAGCGCGCAAACCCAAATGCTGTGACCTCGCGCAAAATGTTTTTATTGGTTTATTACAAACAGGCGAGTTATGAGGTATGATTCCTGAGTTATGGGATTTGTTCACTTCACACAAAAAGATTTTGGAATGAGATGGCTAACTGTAGTAGCGTTTAGTCCAGTGTCTATAATAGCCTAATTTAGAGATCTTTTTTTTTTTTAACCAACAACTTTGATCGATTAACGTTGATACGGGCAACCATCGGTCAAACGGTCATCGGTTAAACTTCCCTAAATACTAGCTACTTCATATCCAAAGATGTCTATCATTCACAACAGTGGGCGTTTACACTGAAGTCTCACAGCAGACACGCCCAGAGGCTAAAAACAGGGTAGGGAAATTTTCATTTATTTCTAAATTATGACCATTTTGATGTTAAAAATCATACTGACCTTTAATTAAAATATTGGGGGGGGGGGTATAAACTCAAAAGCATCAGAGAGATAATGACGATAAATAAATTAAGAAATAAATAAAACAAATTACTAAAAGAAGACAAACAAATCATATAAAACAAACAATTCAAATGATTACATTTCAATGGAAGTGTAAATGGAATCAAATTCAATGGAAACGGGAAAAGTCAAAGACACACTTCTGTCTGGCAACATTTGGCAGTGACTGACAGCTGAGAGTCTCTGTGGAATAAAGAGCCTGTCCTAGACACATTACCACACCCTCTCCCATTAACACTCAGGACCCCTTCATAAACACAGTGACCCCCACCTAACACACACACACACACACACATTAGTAGGAGATTAAACAAACTATGGTTAGAACATTAAACTGTGACTGCATACAATTCTTCAACATTTACAAAATCACTGTTTTAATTTAGACACAACAATATTTTTTATATATTGGCCATGGCAAAAAGAATTATAGAATTGTATCTATATTTGTATAATATTTATATTGTATATATATATATATATATATATATATATATATATATATATATATATATATATATATATATATATATATATATATATATATATATATATATATAATGTTGTGCAATATATTAATTGTATCTGTACTAGCAAATTTTAATATGGCCATAAGTTTGTGTTTGCAAGTCATTAAATAGATTAACAAAATATAAAAATAAAACAACATGCATCCAATAATCAACAAATGAAAAAAAAAATCATTATTACTATTGTATTTAACTATAATCTGATTTCAACTACATCATGACTTTAGATATAATATTTAATAACAAAAGAAAAGAGTTCTTGCAAAGCATTTTTCTAATATTGAACACTGACAATCATAAAAAACACATAACTGAAGATGAGACGGAAGAAAAGCATATCCCTGAATGCTCATTTGTTTCAAGAATCAAATTCAAGATCACAAAAGTCGAAGAAATCTAGTCCAAACAAATGAAACAAATTAAACTGATTACACATCAGCATATCTTAAAGTTCATATCACAAAGACAATAAACACAACGCTCATTCATGCACTATTGGGGTTGTTTCACACAAACAGCAGCTCTGACAGATGAGACGCTAGCCGACGAGCTAATGCTAAAAACAATGTGACAGAAGCGCCGACGAAAGCGCATTTATTGAGACAAACGTAACAGCCCCCGTTTTATCTGCTGCAAATCGAAGAAAAATAAAAAAGTGGGATAACTTACAGGATTAAAGGCAGGGAAGAGAATCACTATACAACACTTCTTTCCTCTGATAGATAGTTCCGGTTTAGATGCTGCGGCCCCGCCCAACGACAGTCACATGACTTACACATGCATAATACACCAACCTGACCACAGAGGTCTGTGCTATTTCTGCTTAAGTGTAGATAGATAGATAGATAGATAGATAGATAGATAGATAGATAGATAGATAGATAGATAGATAGATAGATAGATAGATAGATAGATAGATAGATAGATAGATAGATAGATAGATAGATAGATAGATAGATAGATAGATAGATAGATAGATAGATAGATAGATAGATAGATAGATAGATGGATGGATGGATGGATGGATGGATGGATGGATGGATGGATGGAGGAATAGATGGATGGATTAATAAATGTTGGATGGATAATTATTAGATAGATAGATAGATAGATAGATAGATAGATAGATAGATAGATAGATAGATAGATAGATAGATAGATAGATAGATAGATAGATAGATAGATAGATAGATGGATGGATGGATGGATGGATGGATGGATGGATGGATGGATGGATAGATGGATGGATGGATGGATGGATGGATGGATGGATGGATGGATGGATGGATGGATTAATAAATGTTGGATGGATAATTATTAGATAGATAGATAGATAGATAGATAGATAGATAGATAGATAGATAGATAGATAGATAGATAGATAGATAGATAGATAGATAGATAGATAGATAGATAGATAGATAGATAGATAGATAGATAGATAGATAGATAGATAGATGGATGGATAGATAGATAGATGGATGGATTATGGATGGATGGATGGAAATATTAGACAGAAATATTGGATGAAAATATTAGAGATATTGGATGAGATGTCTGGCATCCGCTGGAATGCTCCAGATGTTGTGTATGTTTTGTTCTTCACTCTTTTTGTATTTCAGTCACTCAGAGTTCAGCTTCAGAGCGGCCCTGTGAGGTCACAGCGAGATCATGAGCCGCTTTCAGTGCGTGTGGCGTAACTTCCACTTGTTCTGGGAGAGCGGCGCACCATAACGCCACAGCAGAGACCACCCAGGCTCCCATCATGCCCTCGCTTATCTCCGGCAATAGCGCACGGCAGAGAGACTTTCCCTCAGATAAGGCCTTTGGGGCTCGCGGGAACTACAATTTTTCAATCATTCTGAACTAATCTGAGGAATCGAATCCAATTGGGCTTTCCTGCGGTGTTGCGTGTGACGGCACCACGGGGGACGCTCAGCAGAGTAAACACGTCATGAGGCCTCGGCTGTTTTCTCAAGAGGGCCGCCGCCAAACAGCCATCCAGATAATTAACAGAGAAAATGTTAGTAAAATAAGATAACTCACACTGTATGTTTGTTCAGCTTCACTGTTGATGATGTTCATTCCTGATATGAGAGTGGCAATTACTACACCATGGGTCACACAACACAGCAATACGACTCAAACTGACCACAGAACCAGGGAATGAGGCTCTTGGACTAAAGTTTGGAACAGAAAGTAATATAACATATACATAAGAATGTACTTTAAATGCACTTTTACACTCGGATGGCACATGATGGGGGCAGGAGAGTGAAGTTTCTCTGCATTATTGTTCTGCTCGAATGTGTTCGTCATTGTGCTCCCATGGGTCCTGAGCCAGCACAGGAAATGCTGTGAATAGGCTTCCTATTGCACACACACACACACACAC
The DNA here is from genome assembly GCF_024679245.1 of Pseudorasbora parva. NCBI lineage: Eukaryota > Metazoa > Chordata > Actinopteri > Cypriniformes > Gobionidae > Pseudorasbora > Pseudorasbora parva. The sequence continues at coordinate 4,638,641 of NC_090186.1, read as the reverse complement.
ACACACACACACACACACACACACACACACACACACACACACACACACACACACACACACACACACACACACACACACACACACACACACACACACACACACACACACACACACACACACACACACACACACACACACACACACACACACACACACACACACAGCCCCTACCCCTAAACCTACCCATCACAGGAAACATTCTGCATTTTTACTTTCTCAAAAAAACTCATCTTGTATGATTTATAAGCATTTTGAAAAGTGGGGACATGGGTAATGTCCTCATATTTCACCCTCTCCTTGTAATACCTGTCATACCCATGTCATTATACACATTTGTGTCCTCATATGTCACAAAAACATGCCCCCCCCCCCCCCCCCCCCCACACACACACACTTGATGTCTTGATGAACTTTACAGTGCATTGAACTAAATACGGTGCATTGATACTGTAGCCTAGCCTAGAAATCTAGACGCACCCTAGCGGCAGCAAATTTAATTTGCCCGCACGTGTCAAATTAAACTAGGAACTCTCAATACCCATCTGAGCTGTATTCCTCAGAATCTGGACGGCCCAATCACATCATGTATAGAGTCGGCGGGCGGGGCCATAATGACGACGGCTGAGTTGCGTTTGCGTGCTTCTAGTAAACACAGAAACTGGCAAACGGCGGCGGTCTTTCGAATCAGCTCTGACCGCGACTCTGGAAGACTTGGAGTTAAGCTTTTCTCTGAGAAAAGAACAAAGAGCGGCACTGAAGTCATTCTTAAGAAGGGAAGATGTGTTCGGAGTTTAGCCGACCGGATACGGCGAATGTTTAATCTGTCAACGAGCTCTGCTTCACCTTCGTTGCTCTGGTTGGTGTAGCGCTATCCTATCGTGTGCAGAGGGAGTTTGAAAGACAACCGTTTATCCCGCCCCTCAGATTGAGCTGACAATGGTGAGTTTCAGACCAAACATCTTGATGTGGGTCTGGCTTGTCAGGCTAACTGTAGCCTACACTCTCAGAAAAAAAGGTACAAAAGCTGTCACTGGGGCGGTACCCATAAGGTACAAAAATGAAAAGGTACATCTTTGTAACTTACTCACCCCTGTATATTACCTTAAAAGGTACACATCAGTCTTTAGGAGTGCATTAGTACCCTTTTGGTTTCATACCTTAGGTTTCCGCCCCAGTGACAATGTACCTTTTTTTTGACAGTGATGTTAAAAACAAACACAGTAATTGGATTGTTCTAACCCAATAAATTGGTTGTTTTAAGCAAACAGTAACTCAAACGCTGGGTTAAAATAACCCAATTGAAGGGTTTGTCAATTTTCAACCCAACTAGGGTTATTTTTAACCCAAAAGTGGACCTTTTTAAAAGGTACCGCCCCAGTGACAGCTTTTGTAACTTTTTTCGGAGACATACGGCACTAAAATCAATTGATCAGTTTTTAAAACATGCAATGGGGAATTTTGTAAGGCTTTCGGGTCTTTCTCGTTCTGGTCGAGCCAACAGGCACTTTAAAAGTTCAGTTAAATATAGTGCAATTTTGCAGACTATAGGCTGGTTTTATCAAAATACTTAACACAATTCACAAAACCACACCCCGGACTGAAATATGAAGCACTGCAACCAAAACTACACAAAGCATCATTAAAATCAAAATTCTGCGTGAAATGGCGCACACTTCATTCATATTAGCCTACCAGATGTATCTAACCAACCATTGGGGCATAATGAAAAAAAAACGAAAATATGTAAAATTTCTTCAGGTTGTTCATATGCACTGAAATATTTGCACACAGATGCTGTTGAAACCTTTTTTTATTTTCACCAAACAAGTCAGTGCAACATATGCACAGCAGATATATTCATTAGACTGAACTAAAATATGCTCACACAAAAAACAGTGAACTGAAAAAGAAAATTACATCCTTCCTTTTCCTCTTCCTCTCTCTGCAACGTCTTCCATTGCTGTTGTAAAAAAAAAGTTCTCACCTGTGGTCTTTTCATATCCTTCACATCCTGACCTGATGAAGTGTTAACCGGTAACCAGTGCGGTGTTGGCCATTCAGCTCATGTAGTGTCATTTTAAATGGGTTTGAAATGGCAAACATGTGACTTTATGTCAGATTGTTGTGTCGTATGCAGAGAACCCTGAGCAGTGCATTTACAGTTTTTTTGGATTGCTTACACACTCAAATTAAAAGTAGTACATTATTACTAGTAGTGCTTTCCTGTAGCTCAGCCAGTAGAGCGTGTTGCTAGCAACGCCAAGGTCATGGGTTCGATTCCCAGGGAAAGCAAGAACTGATAATAATGTAAAATGTGTACCTTGAATGCAATGTAAGTCGCTTTGGATAAAAGCGTCTGCCAAAATGCGTAAATGTATTAGCAAAACCTTACACTTATGACGCAAAACATCTGCCCATATTTGCACAACTAGCACATTGTCAACCTCACACTTCTTGCATAACTCTACACACAGTGATTTGCAAAACACTAAACACACTTAACATTACACACCAAAATCTATCATGAAGTCTCTTCCTTGCAATACCAAAGCACTGACTGTCAAATTACCGCATCGGCCAACCAATCGGTTCAACACAGTCATCAGGTGTGCAAACACTTGTCTGCTTAATTATAGGACACACCGATCAGGTGTATAAGCACTATAAAAACAGCAGGTGAGTTCATCGGTCATCAAACACAATGGAAAGAGTCAGAGAAAGAGTAAGACAAGGAGGAGGACAAGGAGGAGGCCTGGGACCAGATGGAGGAGCAGCAATGCAAGGATGGATTCGTCATTCAAGACGTTTCTTTCCAAGATGTCTTGCTAATAACAACATTGTTGATGAAAATCTCTGGCCAGATCCAGCTAGGCGAAGAGACAATGTCTAGGTTGTTTTGTTGTTGTTGTTTTTTTACAGTAAGCTTACAGTACAATATGTAAAGTGACATTATAAATGTTCATGTCAATATTTTGGGCGTGTTGAAATAAACTAGTTTCTTCAGTCTGCAACATTGGTCTTGTGTAGTGTTTGGTGGATTTACATTATATTTGTACATTGTTGATGATAGTCTACTCTAATCATAGGAAAGTAGAAGTGCTGAAAGTGTTTTAGGTTGATCACAGCAGAGTGTAACTGTAAAGAGAGTCTAGTAATGTGAAACGTGTGTGTTTCATATGGTAACAAACTGTGGTTTTTAAACAGAAGTGTATCGTTTTTACAAGAGTGTTTAATTATGCAAATGATCTGTAGTGTTTTGCTAATTGGGTGTGTGGTTGTGCTAATTTTGTGTGTAGTGTTTTGAACATACGGGCCCTGTTTTGAAAATCGTGCTTAAGCAATTCAAAAAAACTGTAAAATGTGCCATTTTGAATTGCAAAATGTGTGTAAAGCAGAAACTGTGTTTAGACTTTAGGAGACTTGAGTAGAGGTTTTGCTCTCTGTGTGTCAGTTTAAATAATTGAGCTGTGTGTCATTGTAGTGTGTTAGCAATTAGAAAAAAGCGTAAAGGAGAACAACTGCACACTCTCTTAAGCAAAGCATAGCATTTTTTTTTTTTTTACCAATGTTTCAGCTAGTAGCCTTTGTGAAGGTATTCAACAATATATTATTGTCTGATCCATGTGTTTAATGGACACTGAGGCTTATCTCAAATATTTAAAATGTTGGTGTTTGCTGGAAAATTCACAATTTAATGAACATATTGTATTACTTTTATTTGCAAATGAGGAGAGGAGGAGAGGATGAGAAGAGAAGAGGATGAGGAGAGGAGGAGAGGATGAGGAGAGGAGGAGAGGATGAGGAGAGGAGGAGAAGATGAGGAGAGGATGAGGAGAGGAGGAGAAGATGAGGAGAGGATGAGGAGAGGATGAGGAGAGGAGAGGATGAGGAGAGGATGAGGAGAGGATGAGGAGAGGAGG